>NC_089757.1:7796269-7838769 GCF_040412425.1 Macrobrachium rosenbergii | reverse complement strand
CTTCAATTTTGCCATGACTTAGGCATCGTGATAAATTTGGAAAAGTCAAACCTCAATCGAATCCTGGAGTTGAAAGGGTAGTAGGGCATTCCATGGTTCTAATGCCCGACAACACTGCAGTGGTAGCTTATCTCAAGTGGGGCTAGTGTCTCGTCATCTTCACGACTTGACAGTTCAACTGCGCCAGTGGGTGGTATCTGTCTGTAGTTCTCTCTGCCAGATACATCCCAGGCAAGAGGAATGTGGTGGCAGACAAGCTGAGTCGCTGGGGTCAAGTTCTGGGAACAGAGTGGTCACTGCATCAAGAAGTGGCAGAAAGGCTTTTTCATTTTTGGGAAAGGCCATCAATAAACCTATATTTGCAACGAGACATGACAAAAAACTAGGGGTATTTTGTTCGGTCATTCCAGATCCCTGGGCTGTAGTGGGGGATGCCCTTCAACATCCTTGGGACAATCTAGACATGTACACTTTTCCCCCTTTTGCCTCAACCTTCATGTCATCAATAGAGTGATGATTTCCCAGAACCATGGATAACCCTTGAAGCTCCCATGTGGCCTCATACAGAATGGTACCCTGATCTTCTAGCCTTACTGACAGGAAGAGAGATCCCACCTTGGCACAGCCTTCTGTGTCAACCACACATCAAGAGATTTCACCAGTCAGTAGGGTCCCTCTCTCCATGGTTAGAGACTATCCAGTATCTCTTGTGAGCGAGAGGCTTTTCTCGCAGAGTAGCAATGGAAATGTCAGGTTACCTTGGGAGGTCTTCTACAGCCGTGTACCAGGGGAAAGTGGGCCATCTACTGTGATTGGTGTTGTTAATAGGGTCTCTCTCCAGTCAGAACTACTATTCAACAAGTAGTAGACTTCCTCATTTTCCTCCATAGGGAGAAACATCTTTCAGTATCAGCAATCAAGGGATACAGGGCTACCCTGGGTTTGATTCTACGTATGAAAGACGTTAACCTATGATCTTCATGGGAGATTTCTATTCTCGAGTTTTGAACAGTTGTTCCCCGAGAGATCTTAAACCTCCTAATTAGGCCCTAACACTGGTACTTAACAGTCTCACACACAGTCCATACAAACCCCCAAGAGCTTATTCAGACAGGAATTTAACTTTCAAGACAATTTTCCAGTAAGCCTTATCTTCCAAGAGAGTAATTGAACTACATGGAATATCTTTTTACATTAAACACACGAGGGGTTGGGGTGTGTAGCCTTCAAATTTGTCCCAGAATTCATGGCCAAGACTCAAAATCTCTCTGTTCAGGACAGATTCTAGTCTTTCCCCATCTCTTCACTTTCAGATTTTGTTTGGGGATGACCCTGATGAGTTACTTTTATTGTCTGTTAGGGCACTGCATAACTACCCAAAAAGGATTTGGCACCTCAGACCAGGTTGTCGAAGACTTTTTGTTAGTACAGGCTGGGGTCAAGAAGGAAGTGTCCAAGAATACTATCTCCTTTTGGCTTCGAGAAGTAATTAAACAAACTTACTCTAGTTATTCCAACCCAGAAGCCAATTCAGTGTGTGCAAGAGCACATGATGCTAGGGGCCTAGGCCCTTCCATCGTATTCAAAAAGAACCTGTCAATTCAAAAGATCTTGAAGGCTGGTACATGGCAGTGCCAAACCACCTTCGCATCCTTCTTATCTGCAGGACGTTGCCCATTCGTCCTTGGACACTTTTTCCTTGGGTCCGGTGGTGGCTTCTCAAGTTGTGTAGCTCATTCAGTGCTCGTAATGGGACAGTTTGCATCTTTTGTAAGGTGTTGGTTTTGAAAATGAGACTTAGTGGTTTGACTGGTCTTCCTCCTCTCTCTTTTTTCTCCTCTACTGGCAGGCAGTGGAGAGGAATTATCCATCATGCATTGGAACTGGTCAGATACAAGTGAGTGTAGAGCTCCTTTCAATTAGTTTTACTTGATTCTTCATACATAATACATAATACAAACTATTTTGGAAGGAAGTCCCTTCCTTTCTCTTGTAGTTTTGTTGTCTCCGACAGTTGAATTCTTTATTTCATTACAAGACACAATGTAACAGGACTCCCACATTGTGTTAACCTAGATGTCTGGCAGGCAAGTAACCTTTTACTTAACAGTTCAGAGGCATATGACTCCTTCCTATGTTCCTTTTTGGCCGGGAAGTGAGCTCAGGTGAGCTGAACCTCCAATTGGTTCTGAGGCTTCTCTGTCCTTCCTTCCAAAAGTAAGTCTCCCTTATGTTAAGAGCAAAGGTATGTTCTGTGTATGAACAAATGACAAATTTTTAAGTCAATTTGTATTTTTCATAACTAACAAACCTGCGGTCTTAACATATACTGCCCTTCTCAAGCCAACCCCTCATATTTTACCTGGCCTAGAGAAGATTGACACGTTGCTTCCAGTATGCGGTATGGGAGATTGACTCCTCCTCCCTCACACTGCCATCTTGGCCATCTCCTGATACCACCAACTCCTTGTAACTTTTTTTTACTGGACTCCAGCTGGCGCTAGAGAATTTTCCCTTATGTTAGGACTGCAGGTTTCTTAGTCATGGAAAATACAAATTGATATAAAAATTCATAATTTTGAGCCATTTTCATGCCTTCAGATACATGAATCCCAACCCATTTTCAAGAATCAGCAATACACTGTACATCAGGCTCTTTCCAGATGGTTCCTGGTTTGGTAATATAGAAAGTTTGCAACATCCATTTAATACTGTACCTAGTAGTATTGTCAGCTGCCATTAATTCTGCATCCATTCTCTGTGATCTTTTCCCTCACAGCTGTCCGCCCTATTTTGTCTCTCTCCAATTTGTACCTTTTATTGAGATGTAAATAGATTTAGTCAGTCCTAAGAGAGAGAGGAAATGACTTGATGGATTGGCCAGACTGTTTTGAGGTAACAATGGTCTCCAGCTAGAATTTATATTGATAATTCAAAGTTGAGTGGAAGATTAGAAATATTTTGATATAGGCTCATATGCAGTCAAAATAATGAGGAATAGACATCTAATCTCATTTAGGTTCTAATTTTATTTGCAATTATATCAAGTTTTGAGATTTTGATGGATATTAATATCTGTGGAAAATTTTTGCCCACTTTTTGTCATTTTGACTTTGTTAGTTTTCATATTTTAACTTACTGCAGTAAAGTAATGTATTTTGTTAGTTTTCATATTTTAAGTTACTGCAGTAAAGTAATTTATTAAGTTTTGAAATGGCACCATAACCAACTTCAAAGTATGAAAATGGCTTAAAATTAAACAATACTTCATTCAGAAATTCTTTAGGTTTGCATATTGGTATTGAAAATAATTTTGTCTTTTATATCTACAGTGTGTGTGTTTTGTTTTTGAAAAAAACTATACAGTAACACATGTTTTGAAAGAATAGCCAAGGTTAAAATGTTATAGGAAAGAAAGGATGTATTGTCAGTATGGTAATCACAAATAGCAAGGTGATAAAAATACTTTGGGGAAGGTTATTGGAAGGTCAGTATTTTTAGGGTATACCAAAAGGAGGAGACATTTTAAGAAGCCCAGAGAAAAGTGTAGATACTGGAACAAAGGTGGCTTCTATGATGATGAATACAGACATCAAGGAACAGATTTGCATATTTATACCATGTTAGGCTAGTTTATGATGACTTAGACTGCTGTACTACACTGATTTGAAAACATTGACAGAAAGAATGTGAAAATGGAGATAGTCAAAGGAATAAAAACATTGAAAATGAGAAATGAAGCTAAAGGAAGTATAAAGAAAGATGTTGGCAAATATATGATCCGAATTAGGTGAAATCACTGAAGGAATGCCTACAAAAGGCTCCAGAAGTATCATCTGGTGAAATATACAGGAAGTCACATACAGACATAGTAAAGGAATCAAGATATACAAAAGGTTAATTAAAGAGAAAAGGAGCCTTCAGGCTCTGGCAGAGAACAGGTAAGGAAGAATGAAAAAAGAGGGAGGATAAAAGTCGGGTGGTAAGGGCAAATATTTCTGAGGAATGGTGGTATTAAAATCTCAACACGTTGGAGAATAAAAGTAATTATTCAGGATAATAGAGTCATTGAGGAAAGATGAAATTGATGTGAAGGAGGCAAAGCATTTGTTTCATTAAAACTTAACAAACATTCCTCTAGCTTTAATTTTACTGGCATAGCAAAGAAAGAATTTCAGTTATACCTTGGGGGTTTGGTAGGCTGTCCATTTTCTACCTTCTTACTTGCAAGTAGCTGTAAGAGCATCTTTTCTGAGAGCTGTGCCTTTTAAGGGATTTCACACCAAGGATTTGTGGTGTGTTGTTTAGTTGTTATTTTTAGTGACAATATCATCATCTGAGTTCATTTAGGATTTGTGGACAAAATGCTTGCTTGAATAGATTTTCTAAGTTAAAACACAATGGTCACATTCTCTGTGATGATTGTATTGGTCAAACCTTTTAATTAGAAATTAGATGCAAGATTGGGAGAGAAAACAGAATTATAGAAAGTAAGAGTGCTAATTCTAGGGTAGATGAGGATAGGTTGATTAATGATCCAATACTTTTTGGCCATCCTCCATCCCTTGTTGTCCCTGATCATATTCCTCCTCCTCCTGCCAATCAAACTGCTACTCCTTGGGCTTTTGGGGTTAAGCTACAGCTAGAGATGTAGATATCCATAGGAAAATGTCAGAAATGGTGATTTATGAAAGAAGTTTTGAAGTCTAAAGATGGCAGTCCCCTAACATAATATGTCACTTTTTTTTGCATTCCCCTTTGAGGTTGAATGTGGGAGAGCCATCCAATGGTATGGTACATTATTCCATACCTTCTGCATACAAGAAGGTGAACATTCATGGTGTTGACTTTCAAGAGGAATCAGCATAGGATGGGTTGTGTTCTTTCATGCATCCTTCCTTGCTTCATTCCTGCTTGAGGGGAAGAGGGTAAGATGAAACAATAAATGAATAACAGGCCTGGTAAATTAAAAATTCTTCTGAAGCTATTTCAAATTCAGACATAGTGCAGCCAAACAAGATTGCAAGACCTGATAAAGAAGCTTTGTCAGTTAACGTTAGGTACGCTCACTCATTTGCTCTTGTACTGGTAAGAAAGTAAGGAGAATGCTAGTGTTCATGCATCTTATTTATGTGCTATTCAGCACCCAGTTTTACACTTTAAAACTGTTTCATCTGTTTTGCCCAACTTTCCTTCTCATGTCATCAAAAGTTACCATGACTGGAACATTTAGTGGTTTTTTCAGTGCCTAGTCCTTTTGCGAAGAAGTTGACGGATTCTACTGCTTCATGTTTTTCAAAGAGCAATGTAATTATTTGACTTCTTTCAGCTTTGAAACAACAAGCACTGTCAGGTATACCTGGGCTAGATATAAATCTTTGATCAAAAGACAAAAATAAACTTTTGTCTGCTTATAGACAACTCATAAATGCCATAATGAATTGTATCCATAACTGAACTTAGAGCCTGCCGAAGAAAATAACAGATCAGCCTTCCAAGACTTCATGGAGTGGCCTGTAAAGAAACAGTTGCTTGTGATAGCAGAGTCAGTTTTATCCAGGCTTGAATCCGCCAGTACGTTTTTAAAAACCAAATTTAGTAGTGCCAATCCTTCTGCCACGTTTTTCCTCTGTTTTTGAAGTTGAGGTCAAGTGCTAACACACTAGAGAACTCCAAAATTTGTTCCTTGAAGCCTCTGTCTACTCAAGAGTCTGTAAGTTTGTTAAATTCTGCTAGAAGTCTATTAAGTCAGTCAGGTTTTGATGGTCTGCAGCTGGAATGGACCGTTTTATTAAAAGATTGTTTTGTTCTTTAGAAATTTGGCACTCTCTTTGGACTGGAAATGAAATTACACTTGCAGCAGCAGGAATTTGAGCATTTAGGACAAGAAATGTTTGGTTTTCTTATGTGTATAGAAAAGGCTCATAATGACTATCAGATGGATGACAAAATTTTTATTTAATATCACTCTTAAGTTGAGGGAACAATTGTGCTGTGCTTTACAAGAATGTTCCTCCAGGTCAAAGAGTAGCCTTAATTTTTGACAAGTAGGCCACACAAAATTTTTTATTTGCATCATGTGAAAGACATTTTAGCACAGGTTCCCAAAAGATCACTAAGGACTTGGTTTTTCAGGCTTCTAAGGCTGGGTTTAAGTGTTCTTGGAAAAATCATAGTCTAGTTGGTATACCCATAGGAGGAATTTCAACAGTCCTCTTGTCCCTCTTCCCAGGAGGTGAGACTCTTAGTGCAGAAGTTCTTCTGTCATTGATAAAAATATTTGTATAGTAAACTGTCATTAATATAAAATAATACTGTACTTGTATAGTAAAATGTAAAAACCAAGTTCTGAGGTCCAAAGAAGTGACACAATAGCCAAATTTTGTTTTTCCTGGAGCAGATTTGATGTAGAGGTGTAGATGCATGGTTTGTGCAGGTGCTGAAAGAAAATTATGTGATTCCATTTGCAAGGAGTCCACCTATTTCTCAAGTTCCAATAGCTTTTCAAGCTGACCTGTCCAAATTAGAGAAATTCAGAGCTTTGTGAGTAGTAGTCAGTACTAAAGAAAATAAACTTAGAACTTGTATTGAAAGTAACTCCTCAATTTTATGGTTGCCTCTTCTAGTTTCAAAGACAGCAAGGTAGTTGGAGACCAGTGTTGGCTGTCTCAGCACTGGAAGATTCTCCTTGGTGTCATTCAAGACTGTTCTTGAGGCCATTCAGAAGGATAATTGGATGATTTCAGTGGATCTCAAGGCTTCATTTGTATTCATTGGAGAAGTGGGTCTGTTGTGAGTGCTCTCTTGTGTACTGAGCACCACTCTTCAGTATTAATTTACGTACTTCAGGATTTGCTTTCACTAAAATCCATGAGTAAAATAGTGTATTAAAAATAAAATGTTTTCGTTATTTACATGTCTCTTGTTTACTCACATCTTTCAGTAGAGCATCCTATGAAAGTAATTTTAACACTTGCCATGAATGTTTGGTTAGTGTGTATATTGACTCCTGTGATAGTGACAGTAGAAGAGGCATGACACCTAGTCAGTGCCTGCAAGATATACTATTTTAGTACTTGTAGGGCTTATCTGCTGGCAGAGGGATATATTGATGCTTCAACAGAAACTGATGAAAAGGATGATTGGTGTGACATTGAAACTGTTGATTATGATGATTTAAGGGAATATCCTGAAGAAATTATCACATCCTACACTGACAAAATGATTGTCATCGCTGAAATCTGATGTTGGCTCCTGCAGTACAGAGGTGATTAAGACATCACAAAACTATCACTTAATACAGAGCATCTGTTGGTAATGTCTCTTCAGTGATAGTGCCACCTTGGCCATATGGTATGAGAATAGATGATGATATATTAGGAGGGAAAAAAATGGCACATTGTCGAGTAGCAGGAGAGCCTTTACACAAATTTAAGGAATACCACGTCTCTGTTTGATGACAAATTCCCAGCATAAGTAGTTGAGAAACGAATTTTAACGATGTTAACTATGGTCTGAAGCTACCAAGAAATTGACCAAACTATAGAAATTTTATCCATCATCCTGTGGCCACTTGAGTGTCCAGCCACTACAGGTTTCAGCCTGTGAGTTCCTTAAGGGTTTGCTCAACACATGGCAGACAAATATTACTTGGACCAGGCAACATCTTTGACTTGTCAGTCAAGGTATTAGTGGGTAGAAAGTGATAAAACAACCTCACTTTTGTCAGCAATATCAGTGATTGCTTGTCAGTGAAGCCCAGGTTTATTCCAGAATCATTCAACACCTTCCTCTGAAGCCTCCAAACGCTTTACCCCGAGCCTTATAAGTAGTGAAACTGTACTGAAGTGTAAACTGTTAGTTCCAGTCTTCAGAAGCTTTGAACTGAAATTAGTGATGCCCTCCACTTGTGTGATCATCTTTGTGGCCATCTTCAGTTCAGTTCCATGAACTAGTGCACTTACCAAACATTGCTGACAGTACCACATGAGAATTGTTCATTCAAGCTCCTTGTGCTTTGACTTGGACATAGCCTTCCCCTCAAGCCTGTTACCTGCACATGAGAATAAAAATGGAGAAGTCAGCACTACATGGCACATCATATAACATTATTGATCAGTGACTGTATGACATAAAACATACTGTACCATGATGGCATGCAGAATGGTATTGTGCTGCACATCAGTTATGCACATCACAGGAGCCTATGCCCATACTGAAATTCTCTCTTTGAAAATGGTATGTTGTAGTGTGCATTATTGAGCTGAACTGTTAGTATATGCAAACCACAATAAAAGTTGCTAAGAAAATACAAGTAACACTTTGTTACAGTGCACCTGACCATACCTTGTGGAACTGTGAGACAAAGCTCAACAATGCCAGAGTCTTTGTAATGAATTTGATTTATACAGTACAGATCCCTGATTATTGGCTGGGGTACCACTCCTGATGGCGTGTCGATAACCGAAAATCTCCGACAACCAAAAATCAGCGATAATAGTGCCGAAATCCCCACTTATTGGCGCCGATAACCGGAGATTGGCACATATCGGTTCCGAAAACCCAGTTATCGTTGTTGCTAGACAAGTGCCGTATAACTGGATTGCTGATAACCAGGGACTGCCTGTACTATACAGTACTGTACACCATTCACTTTTCCCTTTAACTTCAAAACTTCTCCAACATCAAAAGCTGCATAGGATTTTCTGCTGCACTATTGTCCAATAAAACTAGCCAATTCTCTACCCAGCAGTGTCAGTGTTTTATTTTTCACAGCAGAATCATTTGCAATATGGTTAGCAGTTAGAATTATCAACAACATGCCACCACAGAAATTTGTAATGTTAGTGGAATACAAGTTCTGTAAAAGCCCTTCAATATTTTTTCCATAAAAATCTTTTGTCAGAGTTAGATTTTCATTCCTAAAAGTATACAAAGCTGGTTTAGATGTTGAAATATATTTAGATATTTGTACTTGTAGGTATTATTAGGGAAATGAAGGTGCAACTGCTTGAATCACTTCGTATATGTTTGTTATTGATAGTGGTATTTTCTGTCTCTAAACCGATCATCCTTAGTAGATGGCAGGCATTGTGATGGAATGTCTGATAGTAAGGGAAAGCTTTAGGATTGCTGGCACTACTCATTCATAAAGAGCACCACACTAAAGTAATATCCTGTCTTCGAATTGGTCTCACATTTTACTGATGGATTTTGATGAATAACTCCCTTGACCCAATTCCATAGTGCAGAGAATGCAAAACAACGCTTGCAATTAAACATATCATGTGACTGTCCAGTTTTCAGTCAACAGTGAATACTGTATCAAGAATAGGAAACAAATCCTTGAATGAAATTTTGCCATAATCCTTTACCTCTTCAGTTTATTCAATAGTTTAATTTTTAATGAGTTGTAATTTTAAATAAGATATATTTTTTGAGAGTAAGCCTAGCCTTGAGAATTAAGAATGTCAAGTCAGTAGTCAGATTAACCTATATTAAGATAGTAGTGAAAAAAGTTTAGATAGTACAGTACAGTAATTTTGAGTACACATTATATTAAACAACTTTTACTTGCCAGATTTTCATTTCATGGTTTATAGGACATAAGTTTAAAATGTATTTTAGCTCCCATTTAGAATATAAAATTTTTGTAAAGTATGCAAATTTAAAAAACTGCACACTATAAGTTTGCAATATTGATATTCATCTTTCAAACTATAGTGAGTACATTGTGCCCTTATATAAAATAGAACATTAATAAACATTTCAGAAGCACAGGATATGATTAAAACCACACATGATTATTGTGCATTTAATTTTAGCTAATGGAATGGATCTTATTCATATTGTACACTACTTATTTTTCACAATTCTTGTGTAATTTATATTAAAGCCAATAAATAATAATTATGTCTGACAACTATGCACTGGATTGTAGAAAAACACTGATCTTTTTAGTAAAATTTTACCACAAAGTACAACTTATAAACTGAGAATGAGAAGCAAATGGAGAAAAGTTGCCAGATTTTCTAGATTAATCTATTTTTTTTGGAATGCTTGTATTAAAAATATTGAGCCATTAGTTTAAAAAAGCCAGTTGACACACTTGCCCCATTAAGAATATTTTAAGAACTTTACCCTGGTACCAGATGCCACTCTAATATATGATCCCCATTATAAAAATTTTTGCCAAAAATATCTGTATTACTAATGCTGGCCTAATAAGAAAACAACAATGACAACTCCTTGGTCACTGTCTAGATTTTTTTGTGTGACCACAGATTGTCCTTAGCTTGCACAATATCTCATAGGGTTATCTTTGGCACCATATACACAGGACAAATCCAAGAGTGAGACCATCTTTTATCAAGATTATGTACAGGTATCTGATAATTCTTTCTTTAGAGGTAAGATCTGTTCCTCTGCTTGGTAGGCAGAAGTGCCGTTAGCACATAGAGAAGGTGCAGAACACAAACATGAACAATAAAATATTACATCAAACAAAAGCACATCAAGTGGATTTCCCTTCACCCACACCAAAATCATGACTGTCATCCATAACCCAACCCCATCAACATCCATAGGTTAACCAGCAAACAACATTATTGTTTAGTCAGTCAGTATTATAACAGTACTGAGTAGCTTGTCTGACTACGTAGAGGTTCTTGGAAAGTGTTTTACCTTCCACTCCAGTGTGTTCCGTCTTTGCATTGCATTTCATCTGCATAATGTGCAGTTTTATTCACACTTTTGCCATTTGTGTGGATAAATCTGCATACATGTATGGATAATTGTATAGAATAGGTAATAGATAACAAATAACTGAGGTATTGGTGTATAGAGGAAATGGGATTACAATTGTTTGAATATTGTACAGGAATAAGAAAGCTTGAGCATTCCATGAAAACAATGGAGAATGTACTGGAGGAAAGGCTTAGACAAAAATATTAAATAAACTTAGAGGGGTCAATTTGGATTTATTCCAAAGAAATCTACACTAAAGGCAGTCATATATGGCAACTACATTAGAAATATTTGAACTGAAGAGATTATACCCCATATTTGTGGATTTTGAGAAGCCATTTGACAAGAGTACCTCCATAAGCAATTAGATGGACTTAAAAAAAAAAGTACTGTACCAGAAAGATTCATTGCGCTAGTGACATTACTGTACAGTAACATGAGATTTAGAGTGAAGACAGTGGCAGGTACATTGTAAGAGTTTGAGATGAATGTTGGTGTCCATCCAGTATCAGCATGAAATCTTACATTCTTCATGATGGTAATGGAGCAAATTACAACAGTGCAGTAAGTCCCTTGAGAGGTGCTGTATGCAGATGGCCTAGTGTTATAAGCAGATTCAGTAGAGGAAGTCCTAGACATTTCTGTAAGTCACTGGCAAATGTATTAGAATAAAAATGGATCACCTTCAGTGCCTAACCCACAAAACTTGCACATGCTGCAGGAGAGGTGTTTAGGTGAATTTAACAGTGTACTATGTGTTAAAATTACATAGTACAGTTCATATTCCCAAAGTAATAAGAATTAAGAGATTTTTTATGTCTGATGTAGAATAAGATTTTTGATGTCCAACATGCCTAGGAAGAGCAAATTGGAAGGGAAAGAGGAGAAACACCACATGGTTGAAGGGTAGGTGGTAGCAAAGGTAGAACATTGTTATTTTCAGAAACACACCGTCTTGTAAAGCAGGTATTGAAAAACAAGAAAAGAGTAGTAACATCCTAGATGAGATACAGTTGTTATACCAGCAAACAAAAATGTCCTATTAGTAAATAACATACAAATTTGTTAAGTGGTTAAGGCATGAACTGTTCACACCATCAGAGGAATGGGCACTGACAAAAATGGAGATTTTTCAGAAGTATAATTACAGAATGCTAAGATTCAAGGTTGTAGTACAGTGGAAAGATCATGTTTTCTGTGGCTGGAAATTGGACCAATTTCAAAAGTTGAGGTATTATGGATCTGGGATGTGAAGAGATGATGAACAGTCAGAAAAGTAGTAGATATGAAAGTAGAGTAATGCCACAGATAAAAACCTAGGACAGATGAGAATTCAGTAAGAAATGCACAATACAAGAGACTGGAGAGAACCTATTTTATGTCTAGCACTATAAAGAGAAAATCTTGAAGTAATAGATTAAGGAACAGCAGTTTTAAGGCCTTTTGATAAGGATGAGGATGTCCAATAAGCTAACCCAAAACTGTATAGTAATTTCTACTTGGAATCAAAGCTCCTTAAGAGTTTCATCCTTAAACTTTCTTGTGGTCAGACGATAGGTGATGTGCCTTTCTTGATAAAAAGTTAATGAATCAGGATTTGACGAGGTGGTCTTTTAGTCTTTGTAAAGGACACATTTTTAATGTAGTCAGAAATCATGTGGGCTGAAAGATTTGACCCTGGAAAGCATATTCACATGCAGTAATCTTTTTAGAAAGCTCCAGTATATTTAAAAATGTTTTTATGGCAAGTAAAACACATGTTGTAGTCTTAAATGCTCTTTTTCGAAAATTTTCAGAGATTTTACTATCTTTTTATAATAAGCATATTTTCATCATTTTGTGTTTCCCCAGAAAAATATAAAGTGCCACGCCAACTATGCTCCCTGACAGTGCTCATTCATCAGTGAGTGATAGATCATTCAGTGGACCTCTCTGCCAGGTATATCCCAGGTAGGAGGAATACAGTGGCGAACAATCTGAGTCGTCAAAGTCAGGTCATAGGGACAGAGTGGTCTCTGCACCAGGACATAGCAAACAGGCTCTTTCTTCTGTGGGGAAGGCCCTTAATAGACCTATTATCAACTAGGTTCAACAAGAACCTACAGGTCTTCTGCTCTGTGGTTCCAGATCGCTTTGCAGTGGCGGAGGACCCCATGCAACACCTCTGGGGTGATCTGGAGGTTTATGCCCTCCCTCCATTTTGCCTAATCCATTCAGGTTCTGAATGGGATAATGGCCTCTCAGAACCTCAGAATGACCCTGGTTGCTCCCGAGTAGCCTCACGTGGAATGGTTCCCCGATCTCCTATCCCTACTGTCAGAAGCTCCGAGAGAGAGATTCCACCGTGGCACAACCTTCTCTGTCAACCCCACTTCCAGAGATAACACCACTCTGTAGGGTCCCTGTCTCTTCACAGCTGGAGACTATCCAGTATCTCCTCCGCGTGAGAGGCTTTTTTCGCAGAGCAGCATCGGAGATGTCTGGCTATCTCGGAAGACCTTCCTCAGCCGTGTACAAGGGCAAGTGGGCCATTTACTGTGGTTGGTGTCATCAACAGGGTCTCTCTCCAGTCAGAACTTCTGTTCAGCAAGTAGCAAGACTTCCTTGTTTTTCTCTGCATAGAGAAACGACTTTCTGTGTCTTCCATCAAGGGCTACAGAGCTGCCTTGCAGTTCTACATATGAGAAATGTCAATCTTTCTTCCATGTGGGAAATGTCAATGCTTCTCAAGAACTTTGAGCAGTCTTTTCCTCCAAAAGAGCTTAGACCACCCAGTTGGGACCTGACTTTGATACTGAGCAGCCTCACCCATGCTCCTTTTGAGCCTTCACACTGTGCATCAGACAGGAACCTGACTCTCAAGTCGGTTTTCCTGTTGGCCTTGGACGCTTCAAAATGAGTAGATAAACTCCATGGACTATCCTTTGATGTCAAACATATGAGGGGTTGGATGTCTGTAGCCTTCGAATTTGTCCTGGAATTCATGGCTAAGACTCAGAACCCCTTGTGTCATAATGACAGATTTGAATCCTTTTCAATTCCGTCTCTTAATGACTCTGTTGACAACGATCAGGATGAATTGCTTCTTTGACCTGTCAGAGCACTATGCTGCTATCTGAAAAGGACTTGTCATCTCAGACTGGAGTGTTGAAGACTTTTCCTTAGCACTGGCCGGAACAAGAAAGAAGTGTCCAAGAATATAATCTCCTTTTGGCTTCATGAAACTATCAGACAAGCTTATGGTTCGACTTCATGCCCCAGTCCTAAGACAGTGCATGCAAGAGCACATGATGTTAGAAGGCTAGGCCCTTCTTTTGCATTCAAAAAGAACTTGTCTGTTCAAAGGATTTTGAAGGCTGGCACTTGGCTTCGTCAGACCACCTTCACTTCCTTATATCTGCGCAACGTTGCCCACAGGTCCTTGGACACTTTTTCCTTGGCTCAGTTGGTGGCTGCTCAGCAGGTTATGTAACTCATCCAGTGTCCCTAGCAGGACAGTTTGTATCTGACCTAAGATGATGGTATGAAAGTGAGAATGAATGAGATGACTGGTCTCTTTCCTTTTCTTATCTCTTCTTCTCTATCTGGCGAGCAATGAGAAATCATTCCATCATGTACTGGATCAGGTTTGATACAGGTGAGATTGCGATCTTTTTGTTTGAGTTTTGCTTATTCCTCCATGAATATTAAAACTTTTGCAAAAGCAAGCCCTTCCTCTTTCTAGCAAGGGGAGAGAGGATTGATAGCAAACTATTGGTGGCTATGAAGGTTTCTTATCTACGGACATAGTTCTTTAACTTCCTCCTACATTTTTGCACTACTTGGTCTTTTAAGTCTGGCTGTTAAATAATCTCTTATTTATAATGCCAGAGGCTTCGGTTTCCTTCCATAAGCTTCTTTAAGCCAGGAAGAGTTATCAGGTGTGCTGAACCTCCAGTCAGTTCCAGATTTTCTTTCCTCCCTCCAAAAGTCAGTCTATCCATAAGTTAAGATCCAGGTTTCTTCTGCATGTGAACAAATAACAGTTTTTTAATCAATTTGTATTTTTCATAGCTAACAAACCTGCTGTCTCAACTGCCCACCTCTAGCCACCCCTCAATCAAGTTTCCTGGGCTGGAAGACACTGAGGCGTCATCTCCTCGATTCATACTCAATGGAGATGACAGTTGCCACCTAGGTCAATCAACCTACCTCGTTGCCACCAATTCCTCCTGTGTTTTTCTTTTTTCCTGGTTTCCAGCTGGCACTAGAAGAATTATCCATAAGTTAAGACTGCAAGTTTGTTAGCTATGAATATACAAAATTATTAAAAAATTTGTCATTTTAGCCTCACATTTTTTGTTGGTAGGAGTGGTAGAAAGATTACCCTATATTCATTTCTGCGCTAGTATAGCATGATTAGTACTCATCTCCCTGGACATCTGGATTAGGGCCAGAGATTAAAAGAGAGAAAAATAATTGATATGAGTAATTCATGCTCCATCATTTCATGTAACTGAAAAAGGCAGGTGCTCAGTAAGTTAATATTAAACTCGCCAGGGTAGTCATTCATGTCATATTAGAATCGGTTATCAGTCTTCACCAAGTAAAATTGATCCCGTTACCAAGCTACTAGGTAAAATATGAGTTCTATTAAAGCCAGACCCTTCAGGCCAACCCTATGAGAGTTCAGTATTTTGATTCTGTTGTCTGGTTAAACTTATTAATAATAATACTGTATATAAAAATTATTTGTTCAGTGTGTTTTGTATCAAGATGCCATTTGATAAGGTCCCATCCTCTAGTGCTTGCAGATTGTATTGGGAATTCTTAGCAGTCTCCTATACCTGCCTACTTTTGTTGGCCTTATTCTTAATGGGTCTTCAATTTGTGGTGCAAGACAAAATTGCCTTGAAGTTTCTTAGGAAACCTCCGCAAAATAGAATGGTGGATAGTAAATAAGTCGGTGGTATGATCTAAAAGATTACTGTGATTATAATAGATATTTTCCAGTGACAATTGTTTTAATATAAAAAGATTTATAATTAACTGTGTATCTTTTACAGTTCTTTAGGGTATTCATTAAGTTCTAAGGTTCCTTAATCTTCTTTACTTATAAGATAGACATGGCATTTGTCTCTCTTCAGGAAAAACAGTAAAATCCCTCATAAGCAGCACTCTTGAGACCATAGAGTTGCCATTTATTTGAATATGCCAGTTGCATGAGAGAAATCCCTCTAAAATGTCATAACATGTATCCTGAGCTGTCATTTTATCATTCATTACCAATAAATAATACTTATTTTTCATAGTTGCATCATTAAAGAATTCATAACGTCTTAAATTGAATATTATTATATGCTCACCTAACCCTGATACATCAGTCCTTACATCAGCACAGATGACACACATATTTGTTTGATCTTCGTGGAATTGTTATGTTGAGGTAATGTCTGTTAGAAAAGTGCAAACTTTTTTATGATTTTTTTATCATGTTGATTCTATCCTTGAGACCATCATAAGTTTTTAGCCACTCTGAAATAATCTGCTTTATAAATTATGCGTAAGAGGTAGTAGGAATAAATTGGCACATCAGTTTCGATATGGGAAGAGTGTTTTGACCATTTCAGATTTTGCTTGGTGAATTTAATGTTACTGGTATCATTAGTGGTGCCTGTATTTTGACTTTGAGTTAGAGTATTTTTTCTTTTGCATTTGGAATTTGTGGAGTGGCCTTAGCAAGTGCAGTACTGTGAGAACAATGTTGTATTGAAATGTGATTTTACTAGAATACAATAATTTAAAAGAAATACCTGTACTAGTATCATATTTTTTGTACTCCTAATAAGTTAGGCTTCAATGGGAGTTATATCAGTATCACTATTGGCAAAGTCATTCTCTTTAAATTTACTATTTACTTTTCAACTTTCCTGGATTTAGGTAAATTTCTGTGGGGTTTAGGAAAACTTGTCTGTTGATGTATTCCTTTAGGCATATATGTAGAAATCTTACATTTTTATTTCTACATTTTTATTCTCTTTAATTACTGTAAACCTTGTCTGGGAACTACATCCCAATTTCAGTCAGTTTACCAGTTACAACATTCTTTTTAAGTACTGTAAGTCTTGTCTGAGAACCACATTCTAAGTTCAGTCAACTTAATGGCATGTTGCATTGGAAAGCTGGGAGATGAGACATTGTTATTACACGCTAAAGATACTAGTATTAATAGAAACTTGAACCACTAGATCTGTAGTTACACACTTCCTAGAAGTACACTAGCTTTTGAATATGCTAATAATGAAGAATTGTCAGATTTTGTCAGGTAACCTCTTTGGTTGATTGGTTGTTTTGGTATTAGGATCTTCAAGTGATTCCCTTTTCCCTTAAGTTTCATGTCATGAACCCCTTCATTACCTTCCATGCACTTTATAACCCTCAAGTAGAGGTGTAATTGATTTTACTTGTAGAATGTAGATAGAATGTATTCAGAAGTATCCATGTTTTAATAGTAGTGCTCTTTTCTATTTTAACAGTAAAAGTTTCAGTTTCCGGAGGGACCAGGAGGAGGATTGGCATAGTTAACCCTCCTTGGTTGGGAGGGAGTAGAGAGAACAACAAAAGCATAGTTATCGTTTTTAGGTATGCACGCTGTGTGTAAATACTTATTCTGTTCTTAGTTTTTTAGTCTTTATGCATCTAACATTCATTGCAGATTTTATGTACTGAAAGTGTAATTTAACTTACAGTGAATGCCTAATATTTTACATATTGTAATTGCAATTTGAAGGGAAATGTGCATTACTAAACCAATAGTTTGCCTTGTATGTTTTTAAATAGGTTAGTTGGAAAGCTCAGTTGACTTGAATGTAGTTTGGCTAAAGCCAGCCATTTGCTTTATTATTGACGAGAGTTCTTGCCTGAATTATATATAATGCTCTAATCTACTTTTCCCTTTGTTCCAGCAAACCCAGTGCTTATTATTAGCCCACATGTGTGGTCTTTCAAATAACCCAGGAACTTCCATCTTTTACATGGCAAAAGAAGAGCAGGATTAAGTTACACACACAAACACACACACACACACACCTATGGATTCTTGGGCTCCCACCAGTTATTTGACTTATTTTCACTCACACTGCCATACACAGAATTTTTAGTTCTGTATGGATTTCATAAGGTATTCAATTCATCTTACAATATTTAATTTATCTCAGTCATTTTCCTTCATGTTCCCAGGGCAGTATGAGAATTAGTGGTAACTTGCATTAGACATTTGCTCATGACTGTGGGGTTTTCACTGCCTTTCTGGATGGCAGGTAACAAGAAACGGTATGAGATGGTTCTGTTTTAGCTCTAGTGAAATGTTTGAATTTGATATATATATGTTTGTGTGAGCTGAAGTACTCTTAAACTTTTTAGTAGCATGATGTGTTAGAGCAGTCTCAATATAACTACCAGTTTAACACACAACATTTTTATCCATAAATATTAAGACATAGATAACCTTGTGGAGAATAGCTGACACCCAAAAGGAATTATATATGTTAAGTAAGCTGTCCTATCCTGACAAGGATTCAAATATGTACCTTGTTAGGATGTAAGAAGGATGATATTGACCATAACCATTCACTTATCAAGAGAGATTAGCATAGTAAATCCTCCAGTTTGTATGTCTGCTAGAACTCAAAGGAATGTATGATGTTTAAATGCATTTGTCCCATGGAAAATGAAACAAAAGACAAGAGTCATGACTAGTTTTACATATTTAAATATCTTAAAGAGAACTGATATAAATTATTGCAAAACTTTCATGGTAATTGCTTAGTTCTTTGTTGGATTACACAATGGACTTACACATGCAGACATGTAAAATTTTGTTTTAACAACTACAGAAGTCATGAATTTGCTTTAGCAACTTCTGTACAGACATCATCATTTTTCATGTTTCTCTCTTCTCATCTCCAGGAACTTGCTGGGGCCTCTCTATGCTTTTTACACAGAATTTACTTATACATTATGTAATATGTTTTAGCATTTTGATTGACATATACTGTTTAATGCATTGTTGTATATATTTTGTCACCATAACGTAAGGTTTTGTCCGGCATGTAAATATTTTTTTGTCTGTGTGCGTGTCTTTACATATATGAGCTTCGTGTTAGGAAACACTACATGTACTTTGGTGGCTTCCCCTCTCTCTCTCTCTCTCTCTCTCTCTCTCTCTCTCTCTCTCTCTCTCTCTCTCTCTCTCTCTCTCTCTCTCTGTACACATTTATTTTGGAGCTTTATGTGTTTGTGCATTTGTGTCTGTATAAGTACACACACATATATCACAAAATACACTCTGCACTTCATGTAGCCAATTTCAGGAGTTATATTTACTTAATGGTATGCTTATAAGATATGAAAAATCCCCAAAAATCATACAGTGTTAAAAAAAGACCTTAAACATCTTTGTGTCTGTTTCAACATGAAGTGACAAAACTCTTCACACTTACTACACGCTTATGTGCAGGGCTGTTGATGCTCTTCTTTCGTTTACTGAACAGAGGGAACATGGGAAATTTGAAGGCTATGAATGTGGTCTGATTATAAGTAATGGGTTTGTTTGAAAAATTGTGTTTTTAAAAATTTAGATACTGTATTTAGTTCTTAAATTTCTTTTGTTATATTACTACTTCTGCCTTGTAGACAACTTGTGTTTTATATATTGGGTGAGGAAATTTGAATTGTTTTGTACATTGGGTGAGGACATTAAACTTTTAAAAAAGATTATTTTAACACGTTTTATTTTGAAAAGATTTTCATTTGAATGATTTTACAAGTATTGTTGGTATAACAGGAATTGTGGTTATACAGTGAACAAACTTGTATTTTATTTACTTTTATGACCTTGCTGTGTTGTGATCAACCTAGATGAAATCTAGTTATGAAAGAGAAAAGCATTATCTATTTTCTAATTTTCAGTAGAGACATCACTAACATTGTCTTTATGTTGGTTTTAACAGAAATGGTTCTTAGCTATCAAATATCCAAGGGAAGTGCAGACTTGGGTAAGACTCTGAAGGTAGTTTCACATAAAGTTGACTCTATCTTAACCTTCAGACATTGAATCTACATGACTGGAGATATTTCAATACAAAAGATTTCATTAACACCTGTACAACAGGGTTGCAATCCAGATAGTCAACAAGGGTGCTTTACCAAGCAAAATGACTCATTATTTGGCAAATTGGCCAATCTGTGGTTTTTGCAGAACAAGAAACACCTCTCTATAGCTGTTCCAGTGACTACAGAACTTGAGGTAATAAAAGGTCATGATGAGCAATGTCAGAAGTGATATAGTTTTTCAAATATATTAAACTCACAATAGATCAAGTGTCTACTGATAAACTCAAGACTGACCCCTAGGCCATCAGTTTGACCACCAAACTAGGACATCACTGAGAGGAACTGTATTTGCCCTATGATCAGGTTTTCTTTAAGAACCTCACATTTCTCTATAATCCTTTTTTCTCAATGCATATAGATAATGAATTACATGGTATTTTGATGGAAGTGACTCATGTCTAAAGCAGTTTTCACTGAACATTGTAATGAAGACTAACAGGTCAGAGGATGTGATGGTACTATTTGCCATTCCAATCTTATAAGATTGTTTATGTGGGGATAGTTTATTGTGAACCCTCAATTATTATCAGAAGAAAAGGAAATCTTACAGATCTGGTTACAAGAGGCTGATTGTCTCTATTAGTATTTTACCACATTTTGGTTGAGGGAAATGATTCATAAGGCTTATGGATATGTGTCAGATCAAAAATTTGCCCATGCTACAGCTCAGTGTATATACAATTAAGAGTTCAATTTGTATTGTTTCATCTGGAAAAGAATGTATTTATAATTGTTTAAGGCCAGGTGTTGGAAATGGTAACCAACTTTGTTCCATTTTACCTTCAAAAAAAAGATGCTTCTTACTCCATTTTGCTGCCAGGAGTCATTTTCATTGGCACATTTGTGGATAGGCAGTTGGTGAGCTAATTTCATCTTCTACTTCTCTTTTTAATTCTTCCAATTTTTGAGCGGGTTGTACCTAACTCAGTCCACAATTAGCAAAACTACACTTTTGTGGAGAGAGATATAGAATTATCCTACAATCATCCAAGTATAGTGATGTTTTACTGTCTTGGGCAACCATTTTGTAGATGGTCAGACCTTTGATGCTAACCTTAGATTTCATCAGATCTACAAAGAACCAGAATGCCTCCTTTGTAAGCAACTTTGCATAAGAAAAGAGGGTATGAACATAATAAGTTATTAATATGTACTGTATTTGCTAATATAACAACTTACTTTTTTCCAAAACAAGGTCAAAGAAATTCATGAGGTGCCTTTAAGGTAAAGTTCAAGTAATCAAGGTAGCCTATGGGCTATGAGCATCTGCTTTTGGTGATGAATAATGAATCCCAGTTTTTGACTTGAGTGCAAATTGCTGTAGTCTCTTATACATCAAGCAAAGACTCCAGATACAACACCCCGTGAGAGAAAGTATATTTGCGTACATAGTAAATTGGAACAATGAATTTCCAGTTACAAAGATATGAAGCAAAGGAAATTAATGTACAATTTTGATGAAATACAAAATCAAATATGGTAAGTTTCATCTTGGAAGGAAGTGGTTATATTGGTTGTTATTTGTTGATATTAGTAAATACAGCCTTTTACTGCTGCTATTATGTAAGAGAAGCTTACATACTAGTCACCTTGTATGTACAGTAGTTGTCTGATGTAATTGGCAATATGCTTCAACAGCTGTAAGCTCTACATAATTGTTATGCACAAGTCATTACATTTCTGCTGAACATTACATTTCATTAGTTTTCATCAACTTCCCTTTAATCATCATCCACCCCCTCAGCCTGCTTTTAGTGACAATGTTGAAATTTCTTAGTTTATTTTTTTAAATGTACAAACCTTACTGCTGTGACTTTGTGTATAAATCTTTACTGATGTTAAAATTACAATAAGATCTGGAGAGAGGAAGAGAAAAATTGAGAGAATCAGTTGGTGCATTTGATAAAAAAAAATTTGGTGCCTTTGAAGTAGGTTTCACTTATTAATCATAAGGATAACATTATATAACAGAATGGCAAGAAGAAATTTACTTTACGAAAAATGTACAAAACATTTTTTTAAAACTTACTGTAGATTTCCATGAAGCTGAATCAAGGAAGGAACTAAAATTTGTTTGCAAAAATGTTACACAATTACTTACTGATAATTTTTTGTACAAAATTACAAGAGGAAAGAAGTGAATAAATTTTCAACATTTTCAGTTAAAAACTCATTGTAAAAAAAGTAAAAATCGTTTTAGTAGTCTTGTCTCTCAATCTTATGATAGCACAATTGGTTGGGAAAAGTAAACTAACTTGTGTAAATACGAGGGACAACAGGTGAACGTACAGCACCATATCAATAAGGTCATTCATTAACTTGTAAGATGAGGTTGGAAAAAGTAATTGACAAGAGAGAATCATACACAAAATACTAAGAAATATTTGTTTGACAAGTTAGATAGCTTAGACCTAAAGTAGGTAATATTCTTTTACTACAGTATGTACTAAAAATATTTTATTCTGTTTCTATATGTGAAGAGGAAACTCTTCATTAAAATTTTTATTCATAGCATTATGCATAGATATTTTTACATAAATCACGATTGTAATTGCTATGAAGGCTAGTAGTGTACTTTCATTGACCAATGTTAATAAATCTATCTTAAATGAAAATAGCATTTAGTGTATTCTAAATGCGATAACATTGAATTATGGTATAGTAGTAACATCCTTTAATTGAGTACCTGTAACATGTTAGTGCATTTGTAAAAGGAAAAATGTAATTGAAAATTGAAAAGGCAAGAAATTCTTCATATATAGCAACCGCATTAGATGATGTGTGTGATGTGTCAAATAGCATTTTTTTAGGCTGCTGTTTGAAAGGTTTTGTTGAGGGAATGTAACAGTTGCAAGTGTAAGTAGCCTATCATTTTTTGCATATTGTAGTGGTCACCTATAGTTTTGAGTAACAAGTCATTTGTGACAACATTCTTGTAATATATCTTTATTATGCTTAAAATTATACTGTCAGTAATGTAAGTTTATATGTGTATGTGTGTGAGATAGAGAAGGGTATTTGGTTTGACAGAATATATAAACTTGTGTATTTGCATAAGTTCATTTATAATTCAAGTTCCTATGCCATTTTTTGATACTGTGTTGATGCAATTCTCTTATGTCATACTACATAAAGAACAGTATTGTTCGAATATGGTCGCTTTAAAATTACAGTATCAGAATTGGTGCCTGTGTAGAGTTATTGAGTTATATAGAGGCAAGTTGTCAGCACCTAAAAATACTTCTTTTACTGTTTCTTTACTGTTCTTAATATTAAAAACTGATAGACAAATAGCTTAAAAATAACCTATATTGGGTAGGGCTTTGAAGATTAGGGAAAAAAGGAGTATTTTATTTTTCCAAGAATGTGCTCCTCAAAATTGGGATACATCTTAACTTGTTGGTGCATCTTATTGCCAGCACATGCTGTAAATATTGTTTCATAAATAGAAAATCCTTTCAATAGAGGTGTTCTGTAGTGACCTCACTGAAACTTTTGTAGTGATGTTTGATTGTTATAATTGGAGGCGCTCCCCGTGTGGCAGAATACTTATTTGGAAGTAAATGTAGTACGTTTGTCAAAAGAACTGCATCTGTTTCTTTTGATAGCCATGCAGTGATTTATATGCTTAATTCAGTCTAATTCATATGTACTGTATGCAGCATAGTTGTGGTAGTGACCCAGATTTATTTATCATGCCTTTATTTACATGTACTGCATAGTATTCTAATATAGAAGCAGATGTGTAATTAGTTTGGTACAGTATTCTGATACAGAAGCAGAAGTGTAATTAGTTAATTTTATCTGATTTCTTTATATATTTTTGATTGATCTGAAAATCACAAAAGCATATCAGTTTAACAGGAAAACCTATTTCTTGTACTATTTGTTAATTAATTCTTTCAAGTCTAATTTATTTTTAATGAGAGCTGTAAAACTTACTGTACCATTATAGTATCTGTAAGTTCCCGTATTTATTCTCTTTTCATAGGGATCTAAGGATGAAAATCTGGAGTTTTAACTAATTTTATAAACAAATTTGTTTTTAAAATTAGTAAAATTAATTTTTAGTTGTCTACTTATAAGTATAATTAATCAGTACAAGAAAAGTATGCTACAGAACCCAAGTATAATGCAAATACTATTGCAAAAACTGATCATGTTCCAGAAGTTTAATGTATGAGAGTTTTATATAAGTAACTTACCTGGTAATTACTTAGCTAAGAGTTTCTAGCTCGACGACAGCTTCAATTTTGAAAATCGCAGTAGCGATAGTCTTTTGTTCATGTAGGTGATTAACCCTGCCCACTTTCAGGGTAAGAGAGAGGAACAACTCAGCCAAGAGCTTCACTTTTGTTGCTGCCAGCTTAACAGCAACACAGCGTTAAGAAAGGAGCTCGATTTTGGTTTTGGGCTTGAGATTCTTACCTTTTGGTGATGTATTTCAGCTGCAGTAGCCTCCAGCTTTTGTATTTCAATTAGTTGACAGTGTTTTTTCCTGATTTTTGACTGTTGCTCTCCTAAGAGATATACAGTACTTATTTTAACTTGGTTAGCTAGTATTAGCGCATCGAGTATTAGGTATTGCAGCAGAGGCTGCAATACTTGCTTGACTACAGCATGCTATGACTCACACACTTTATGTACGACAGGTAAAGGACAAATTTGTTCAGTTGACTTGACATGTGAGGAATGCTGTGAATGGGATGAGAAAAAATGAAAAAATTTAGCTTTTCACCTATCTAAGTTAGAAAGAGATAGTAAAAGGAAAGTGGCTTCTAGGGCTGAAGTCAAGTTAGCAACTCAAGACATGACTCAGGAATTTAGTGATGTTAATATTCCTATCATCTCATCTCTTCTGCTAAAGTAATCTCTCCTATTTCCAGCCCCCCCTCCCCCTCCTGTACCACCATCTCTGCTCCTGGTTCCCACGCTCCTGACTTGGATCGCTACGCCAGCCTCAAATCAAAATTTGATAAAAAGTTTGATGTTCTTGCTAGCACAGTGGCACAGGTGGGTAAATCAATGTGTGTCCTTGGGGACAAAGTCAGTGAAAAGTGTTCAAGTGAAGTGTTAGTGGAGGAGGTGGCTGCCCGGACCACCGACTCTCCTAGGTAAAGGTCACTGCCATACTCCCCCAGCCCCAGGAAGAGGCATACTGGAGGCCCAAGGGAGGTTGGTGGGGTCTGCCCACAGGTAGTCACCCCCTCAGTTGCACCTGTGATGTCCCAGGTTTCGATGAAAGACAGCCATTGGAAAGGTGTGTCTGGTGTTCATTATCTTTCGTCCAGTTCAGGAGATCTAGCCCTGCTCTTGGGCGCCAGTGGAGATTCTCGGACGAGTCTCTTCCATTGAAAAGACTTGTGTCGCTAAGGGACCAGTCCCCTCCGTTATTTAGCAAGAGGTTCAGGGAACCGTCTGGTAGTCCACAACCATCGTGCAGCAAATGGGACAGTTCTGAACATTTTTCACAGTCCGTAGCTCCCAGACCATTGTCAGTGTCCCACAAGTGCTCTAGTTCTTTGTCCAAGTGATGCTCCTCCTGTGATCATTCACGTTCCTTGTCCGAGCGCCCAGCAGGGAACAAGGAGCGCCCATTGGTGGCTGAGCACCCATTGGCAGTCGAGCGCCCAGTATAGAAGCAGCACCCAGTGGTGCCCACACACCGCTTGGCGCCTGAGAACCCTTCAGCGCCAATGCATTCTTTCACGGTTGAGTGCCCGGATTGTTTGGCGCCTGCTTCTGTTTTGCTGTCGTCTTCATCGAAGCGCCCGGTGCATTCGCCGTCTTGGTTGACTCCTGCATTTTCATCAGGGAATATGGATTTGACGCCCCCGGTTTGGACCCTTCCTTGGTACCACTTCAGAAGCAGTTGGATGATATTTTGGGTATTCTTAAGAAGTCTACCTCTTCTTCTACAGTAGCACCCGAAGATCCTTCGCTGCCCCAATCTCATCGGAAGAGGAGGATTTAGGACAGGACTCCACCCCGTTGGCTTATGCTGCTTTGCTGAATTATTTGTTAGACAATTTTTCGGATTTCTTCGCACCAGCAGCTCCTTCTCTGGCTTCCTCATTTATGATGAGTGACCTGCCTGATGATTCGTCTAGACTTCCTCGTCTAAGAAGGCTATGGGGGAAGTGGATAACTGGCTTTCAGAGAAAAGACATCAGGGCAAAGCATGTTTTAGTATTCCGCCGTCTCGTCTCTCAGGTAGAAGGTACAGTATTGGTCGTATGTTACTGGAGAAGCTCCTTCCTTGGGAGTGGCTACCTCCTCCCAGAGCAACTTCTCCGGACTCATCGATTCAACCCATAGGTCGGCCTTTACTTCAGCAAAGACTATGTTCTCTGTGTTGGAGATGGACCATTTACTGAAGAACCTGTTTAAAGTATTTGAAGCCTTGTTTTTGGATTGGTCCATAGTGGCCTTAGCAAAGAAGATAGATTCAGATCTTCCTGAAGATATTGCAGCTGACTGGCGCAGTGTTCTCTCCTGTGCGGATAAGGCAGTCAGGGACAGTTCAATGGAGATGTCTTCCCTTTATGCCATAGGAATCCTGAAAAGAGGGATCTCTGGGTCTCCTTTGTATCTAAGGGCGTGACTTCTTCACATAAGTCAGCACTTCTCTTCTCGCCCTCGGATAATACGCATCTTTTCCCACAAGCAACGGTAGAGGGAGTTGCTTCTCACCTTCGCAAGAAATCGACTCAGGACTTGCTTACTCTTACTCAATCTACGAGACACCCGAGAGAGTGGACTTCCGCCCCTATTTCTTCAGCCTCAGCCCTTTCGAGGCGGCAGGCAGAGATCGCAGTCAAGACCGCAAGCAACGGTACGTTTCGCCTCACGTGCGGTCAAGAGACCCTCCTCCAAACCTGCAACTAGTAAATGAGGACTCAGTCCTTCATGCGCCTGATGGGGCCAGACTCCAGGTTTTTGGGAAAGTTGGAGAATGAAAGGGGCAGATCAGTGGGTAATCATAGTTTTAAGGGTAGGGTATTCCATCCCCTTCAAAGAGAAGCTTCCCTTATCCAGCACTCCTGTCAAATTGACAGCCTACTTTATAGGATCAGAGGTATTTAGCCCTCTCGAAAGAAGTGTCGTCGCTTCTTGAGAAGAAAGCAATAGAAGTGGTGGAATGTATCGAGTACAAGGGATTTTACAACAGGCTAGTTGTAGTACCCAAAGCCAAGGGAGGATGGAGACCAGTACTCAACATGAGTGCACTGAACTTATACATAACAACAACAAAGTTTCACATGGAAACACTTCAGTCCGTCCTATCATCCATTCGTTGAGGGGACTGGATGATCGCTCTTGATATGAGAGACACTTACTTCCACATTCCCATTCAGCATGACTGAAAGAAGTATCTGAGATTCGTTTTTGGAATCAGGTATTCCAGTTTCGGGTGGTGTGTTTCAGCCTTTCAACAGCACCACAGGTCTTCACCCGAGTTCTCGCCCCATTAGTCAACTGGCTTCATCTGCTGGGAGTAAATATTTCCCTATACCTGGACAATTGGTTGATTTGTTCGCCAATGAAAGAGAGGTGTATGGAGGACCTTCAAAGGACTTTGCTATTGACACAGAATCTAGGTTGCTGTTGAACCTTCAAAAATCCCAACTGATTCCTTCTCACCAGATTCTTTATTTTGGGATGAAAATCGACTCATAATTTTCAGGCTTCTCCATCCCCCAAAGAATAGAGGACTGCCTGAAGAAAGTCAACCTTTTCCTTTCCCTACAGATGTGCTCAGCCAGTCAGTGGATGAGTCTCCTGGGCACTCTGGCATCGATCGAACAGTTTGTGAGGTTGGGAAGGCTGCATATGAGACCTCTACAATTCTTTCTAGGAATCAGTTGGGATCAAAAGATAAATCAAGACTTGTGCATATTCCCGATAACACGAGATAAAGGAGGACCTGCATTGGTGGAACTCCACGAGCAGACTATCGAAGGGAAAGTCTCTATCCGTAGTGAACCCTGACCTAGACGTCTTTTCCAATGCATCGTATCTAGGTTGGGAAGCTCTCTTTTGGGGTAAAAGAAGTTTCCAGAGTATGGTCCCAACAGGAGAGAAGTCTTCACATCAACCTGAAGGAACTAAAAGCAATTCATTTTGGATTGTAACACACTGTGAAGGAAGTCCACAACAAAGTAGTAACGGTATATGCGGACGACACAACAGCATTAGCATATATAAGGCTCCAAGGGGGAATTCACTCATTCTCCCTTTGCGAGACAGCCAGAAGTCTCCTGCTTTGGGCAGATCGGAACCGGACCCAGATGTTGACATGGTCCATTCAAGGAAAGTGCAGCGTCTTAGTGGACAAGCTCAGTTGTCGCAAGCAAATCCTCCCTGCAGAGTGGACTCTGGACCATCGGGTATGCTCCGACCTGTGGAAGTTATGGGGAGAATCGATGGTGGATTTGTTTGCAACTTCCAGGAACCACTGTCTTCCCCTGTTCTGCTCACTGTTTGCAGATCCTCGAGCCTGGGTGACCGATGCGATGATGCAGAATTGGTCCAGCCTGGACGTGTATGCCTTCCCTCTGTTCAGGATGGTAAGGGAGGTCCTGAAGAAGCTCCAGTTGCACCAGAACACCAAGATGACATTGATAGCTCCCTTTTGGCCAAGGAAAGAATGGTTCCTGGAGCTACTTGAGCTACTAGTAGACTTCCCATGACTTCTTCCAGCAATCCCAAGTCTACTCAGATAACCCCACTACAGAAAGTTTTATCATGACATCCACTCTGGCCCTGACAGGGTTTCGACTATCGACAGACTCCTGTGAGCGAAGGGCTTTTCAAGAGCTGCATCAGAAGCTATTTCTAAATGTAGACAGCATTCTACTAACAAAGTCTACTAGACAAAGTGGGCAGTGTTTAGACTTTGGTGTAAGAAGAATAAAATCTCTTCTAAAACCACTGTAACTCAAGTGGCAAACTTTTTTCTCTACTTGAGACCCACCAGAGGCCTTTGTTCTTCAAGGATAAAAGGATATAGAGCTATGCTTAGCTCCATCTTCAGAAATAGAGGGTTAGACACTTCATTCAACCAGGATCTCTCAGATCTTATCAGGTCTTTCAACATGACCTTCAACATGACCAAGGTTAATGAGGAGGAAGTGTATCCTTAGTCCTTAGACGTTGTCCTCAAGTGGCTGTCGGATTCATGTTTTGAACCCTTGCATTCATCCTTACTGAGGAATCTAACAAAAAAGACTATTTTTCTGGTTGCTCTAGCCACTACGAGGAGAGTGAGTGAGCTCCACACAATAGACACAAGAATTGGTTTTTCCTTGGGGAGACGCTGTGTGTTCCTTTACCCTGGGCTTCTTAGCAAAGAATGAGAATCCTTCACAGCCATGGCCTCATTCCTTTACTATAAAAAGCTTAATGAACATCCTAGGTCCAGAGGAAGAGGAGAGAACAGAACCCTGTGTCCAGTAAGAGCGCTTAGATATTACATCAAGAGGACAGAGAAGATTAGAGGCCCAGCAAGTAATCTTTGGTGATCGATTAAGAGCCTTTCCAGACTCCTGTCTAAGAATCCTCTTATCTTTTTTCGTACGAGACCTGATGCTGGAAGCACACGCTCAAATTGGAGATGATGTCCTACCTGTGCTAAAGGTTAGAACCCACGACGTGAGAGCAGTTGCTACATCAGTGGCTTTTAAGCATAATCGTTCCTTTGCTTCAATCTTACAGACTACATTCTGGAAATGTAAGTCAGCTTTTGTTATGCATTATTTGTGAGATGTGGAGATGACTTATGAAGACTGCAGTACGCTAGAACCATTGTCCGTGGCTGGCGTAGTGCTTGGGAAGGGAACATAAGAAGCAATATTTCCGTTCTTCTGTCTCTTCACCTTGGCACAGGGTGTTGAGTTCATGGGGAGCCTGGAGGGTACAAGGCACCTAGAGTGCCCACCAGTTTTTTCTGTGTAGGGTGGTGGTTTTGTACATACACAGTATATGTTTTTTTCTATTTGTGGTGTAGGTGACTATATTCTCTGGTTTTGTGTTTTTTTATTGTACTGCGCCTTTGTTGCAAAGTTTACATAATACTTTGTTAGCGATTGGAGTACTCCTCCGCTGCAAAGTCCCTCACTTCAGTAGGGGCGATCCTGGCTGTACCACCATGCCACTACTCGGTTGAGATGAGTGCCAACCAGAGGCAGTATCTACCTGGACATATCTCTCACCAGGTAAGGAACAAAAAGCATTGTTTCAGTGCTAAGCCTATTTATTCTGTTCTTGTTTCATTAACACTTAACGTTTTGGGGTACAGGCAGTCCCCGGTTATCGGCGATCCAGTTTTACGGCGCTTGTCTAGTGACGACGATAACCGGACTTTTGACACTGATCCCCCATTTATCGGCGGCGCCGACCCCCGGTTATCGGCTTCAATCCCCAGTTATTGGCGCTGATAACTGGGGATCGGCACTATTACCGCCGATTTTTGGTTATCGTCACACTGTTGGGAATGGAACTCTCGCTGATAACCAGAGACTCCCTGTACAAGATGTCTATGAATCCCCCCCCTCCTGTCAATGTGGATTCAGCTAAGTAATTACTGGGTAAGTTACTTATATAAAAATGACATTTTTATGATAAAATAAAGTTTTATATATACTTACCCAGTAATTACGGATGGAACCTGCCCTCCTCTCCTTGCATGGACATTAGAGCATAAATAAAAGTGAAGCTCTCTCTCTTACCCCAAAAGTGGGCAAGGTTAGCCACCTACATGAGCAAAAGACTATCGCTGCCGCGATTTTCAAAATTGAAGTTGCATCGAGTTAGAAACTCTCAGCTAAGTAATTACTGGGTAAGTGTATATAAAACTTTATTTTATCATAAAAATGTCATTTTATTTAAATGTATAGAATTAAGATTGAAATGGCATTGTATAAGTGTAATAACTGTAATGTCATAGATATCAGACAAGATTTGTAGTATTTTGTGTAATTTTATTCTTAAATTGATAGTGAGTTTGACTCGGTCATAAAAGAATAATCCTTTGGGCTTGTCATTCATCCTGTATTGTGTAACTATTCTGGCATTGGTTTTTTAGTATACATAACACATATAATTTTTAACACAAAAAAGTAATAATTTACAATTATCATTACTGAATTAGGATTTTCTTAAGCATGGTACCTTATCCAGTATTTCCTTTGCTAAAAGGCACTACCTTTTGTTTTGTATTAAGTCATACGCAACATGTGGCAGGACCAATACTTTGAATGACAAAGCAAATTTAACTTTATTTTGTCTGACCTTTTCAATCTGAATTTCAAGGAAAGAACTTGAAGAGGAGAAATAATGAATGATTCGTAATTTAGTCCTGAAGTTATCCATTTATCTTACGCTATTTTAACCTCTTACATCATGAATTGTGTATATTTTTCAATCACAAAAACTACCGAGATGCAGCTTTTACATTTTTGTGAATTTTCATAGTTTTAGTGAGCTTTAAATTCCAGAGTGCCTTCAGTTTGTTCTTGCATGTAATGACCAATTGTGTTTTTATATGGTTGTTCTAATATTAATTCAATGTTTGTGTTGGTTCCAGCTTCTCACCTGGTGTTGCTTTTTTCCTTTTTTTTTTTTTTTTTTACATTAACCCTCTGTAGGCATACCCACTCTGCGTCCAGTCTACTCCGCAAGCCTGGCCCCCCTACGAGGCATGACCTTCCACACTGATGTGCTCCCCTTCTCAGAGACTCTTCCAACCATCCGTCTTAGATTTTGCGGAAGGGAGGAAAGGCAAAGGGGAAACGTTGGTGAAACCTCTCACCTAACATTTGCATCTTTCTTGAAGACCTTTACTCAGACATCAAGTTAATTGCTCTTGCTTGCAAGTAGTAGGTGGCTGATCATATGAATGCTACTGCTTCTGAATACTCTCCAGGATCACACTTGCAGTTATTGCAATTGCATTTTAAAGGGAATAGGATGTAGTTTCATGGGAAAGAGTTATTGGATAATTAGATGTTTATATCATTAACCTTAGTTGTAAAATAAGATTTAAAAAAAAGTTGGCTTATGGGAAAGTTTGAATTTTGATGTATGCTTTTTTTTGTGATGTACTTTTAATCAATAAAGTCATACATTTACAGGATACACATTAAGGAACTCACAATGTGTTTGTTGATAAGTATGGGAAAACGTTTATGTTTGGGTTTCATTACTTGTGAAATTTCAGGGAAATTCGTTTACAAAGACTATACTGTTTGAAACATCCTAATAAGTAAGTGTTTTGTTTTATTTACCACAGGCAGTGCACTGTACTACCTCTTTAATCCCAAGTAAGATCTTGGGGATTTATATAGAGGAAACTTGATGCTCTTGTTTCATTAGGGGAAGGAAAATCTGATGCAATGTGACTGTCTATATTTGTACAGTAGATCCAAAGACAATTAAATTAATATTTTACTTTTTAGAGTTTCATTTTAATCCTTCAGTAGTATAACCTGCTTATTCATGATTAAAATCTTTTTTGTATCTGACAGAGTATACATTTGACTTTCAGTAAAATCCTGTATTACCCTCTACTTTGAAGTTAAACATCATTAAGTTTTTTGTATTTAATGTAGTGTAGAAAAAATAGCAAGACTTCTGTGAATTGTGTAGAAGAAACTTATGATATACCTTCTAACAACGGTGAAGAGTAACTACTATAAATGTGGTTGTGTATGAAGATTTGTCAGCAGTTGGGTACAGAATCACAATTGTGAAAGTGCTAAACCAAACAACCAAGAGTAATCAGCAAATATTTTTCACAAACCCGTTTTGTATGATGGTAAGTGATAATGTTAAGACTAAATGCTTTTGCTCCTAAAAAGAAGAGTACTCTCATGACATCAGCATTACAAGAACCTTCAGTTATCCATCCACCAATAACATATTTTGTGTAAATAGAGCATGCAACTGAGACCAAAGATCATAGTAACTCAAAGCAGTTTACTCAAAGTAGGACTTAAACCCAAGGGGATACAGAAAGGCACTGGTATACAATTTTAGTCATGTTAGGAAATAAATAAACCAATTAACAACTGATGCAAATTTGGGGTGAGAAATTTGGGAAGACATTTTGAAAGTGATGCTATAGTGACTGGAGAAAAATTATATAAGAAAAAAAGTTTAGTCTTCCTTCCTGGATGGTAAACACTACATGATGTAGAAAGATAATCTTTCTTAGCTTACATATAAATTTGTCAAAGTCAGATACCTTTTACTAGGAAGGAAATATACACCCTCACTATTGTAATTTAGTGCTGAGCAGTTTTTAATTTCTGCAGATATATTACATCGCTACTGGTCACACTTATATGAACTATATATATACTGTATATATAAGGTATATGTATATTGCCACATGTACATATATACATATGTATATACATGCATATACAGTACATATAAATATATACATATATATTTATATATAATATATATATATATATATATATATATATATATATATATTATATATATATATATATATATATATATATATATATATATATATATATATATATATATATATATATATATATATATATATATATATATTATATCTATATATCTATATATCTATATATATCTATATATCTATATCTATATCTATATATATATATATATATATATATATATATATATATATATATATATATATAATATATATATATATATATATATATATATATATATATATATATATATATATATGTACCTGGAACTTACGTGAGGTTCGATTCAAGAACCCTCATGTAAAGGCGAGGGTTAGCATAAGTTTGGTATGGTCACAAAAAATGCTAATACTGTACATACAGTATACTGTATGTGTATTTCTAAATATGACAAAATCATGCTCCCAAAGGACTTTGATTTAATATAAAAGTTAGGTTAATACTGTACTGTAATTCATATTTCGTTACAGTACCGAGAAAGAAGAGATGGGCAGTTGTCCTTACATTAAATATCAAGAGAATTAAATTATTCATGAATTATGACAGAGAGAGAATAACTTTGGAAAAAGAGAGAGAGAGAGAAGTTATTCTTACGTTAGATATCAAAAGATGGAAATTCATGATTAATGAAGGAAAAAGATAGGGAGAGAGAGAGAGAGAGAGGCCAACAGTGGGCAACATTTTCTACCCTTCCTGGTCAATAGGCAGTCCCCGGGTTACAACGGGTCTGGCTTACAATGCTCTTAGGTTACGACGCTTTTCAAATACATTCATCAGAAATTATTTCCCAGTTTACGCCAATCCGACGGAAGAAATATGGCTCCAAAATGGCAGAATAATAAAATTTTGGAGAGTTTTTTATGAAAAACTCAATAAAAATGCAGTTTACACCATTTTCAATACACTCGGAGCATTAAAAGTAAGGTTTTCTTAGGATTTTTGACGACTTTTGGCGATTTTTCGGTTTACGACGATTTTCGGCTTACGGCACAGCGCGGCGTAGGAACAGAACCCCCGTCATAAACCGGAGACTGCCTGTATGTCAAGATAATTAGCAGTTAGGTTACACCCCCTCACTCCGAAGGATCTGGGGAATCTATTTTATTCTTTTAAAATTTACTATAGAAATGCAAATACAGGCGGTCCCGGTTTACGACGGGAGTTCCGTTCTTCGCCAGCGTCGTAACCGAAAATCGTCGTAAGCCGGAAAATCGTCGAAAATCGTCAAAAAATCATAAGAAAACCTTACTTTTAATGCTCTGGGTGCATTGAAAACGATGTAAACTGCATTATTATTGAGTTTTTACATAAAAAAACCTTCAAATTATGATTATTCTGCCGTTTTGGGGCCATATTTCTTCCGTCGGATCGGCGATGATACGTAACCCGGAACATGCGTCGTAAGCCGGAAATAATTTCTGATAAATATATTTGAAAAGCGTCGTAACCTCGGAACGTCGTAAGCCGGAACCGTCGTAAACCGGGGACTGCCTGTAGTGTTAAAGAACAGTGGTAGTTATACCAATGAAGGAACATTCCAGAAGTCCGCTGCTGTGTCACTCCTGTTGGCAGCTTCTTAATCTTCTTAATTGCTGGCTGGAGGGAGATTTTATCTATCAGATCTGAATCCTAGGCTTCTTTTGAGAGATTCATCATATTTCTATGTTTAGTCAGTGCTGAGTCTATCATCTGGCTTTTAAACTGACAATTGCTGCTATAAAATTATACATGACATACAGTATTGCAGTTTATTTTGTGATTATAATTGTTTATATGGTTAAAAATGGCTGAGCTCTGTTGTCCATACCTTACTGAATGTTTATGTTGTATTAGTCTTTGGGGGAATGATTTACCTGTAAAACCAATGTAGGACTGGTCACAGTCAAGGCAAGGGATTTTGTGTACTCCTGTATCTTTGAGGACTGGCTTTTGTTTGAGGACTGACTTTTGTTGGATGCTAATTAGAAATTTGTCTAAGGTGTTTTGTTAGGTAAAAACAAAAGGGTTAGAGTTTCCAAGTGTCCCTCAAAACATGACCAGAGAGGCGCCCAACAATAAAATCAAAATCCCACACCTGACAGGATCAAGACATTGACACAGACACTTGGAAACTCTAACCCTTTTGTTTTTACCTACCCAAATACCTTAGCCAAATCCCTAATTACCATTCAACTAAAGCCAATCCCCAAAGACACAGGAATATACAAAATCCCTTGCCTTAACTGTGACCAATCCTACATCTGTTTTACGAGTAAATCTCTCGTCCAAAGTCTAATACATCATCAATGTTCAGTAAGGTATAGGCAACAGAACTCATCTATTTTTAAACAACGAAATACAACAAAAGGAGCCTAGGATTCAGGTCTGATAGACAAAATCTTCCTACAAGAAGCAGTGAACAAAATTAAAGGAGAAGCTGTCAACTGGAGTGACGTAGCGGCAGACTTCTGGAATATTTGTTCATTGGTATACATACCACTGATTTGTAACATTTTCATTCATTACCTGCCTGTTGAGGGATGCAGACAGTGTCTCTGAGATACAGCTATAACTTTCTACCCTTTTGGTGTTTTTATGGGCTCCTTTTGTTAGATGGATTTCTGTTTTAACAAAATATTTAATATTCATATTTTATATACATACATACATATATATATTATATATACATATATATGTATAGGCTATATATATGTATATATGTACACATATATATGTAATGTATATATGTATATATATATGTGTATATATACATGTATATGTATATACATATATTTATATAATGTATATATATGATGTATATATATATATATATGTGTATATATATATAATTTATGTATATATGTATACATGTACAGTCAGTCCCTGGTTATCGGCGATCCGGTTTTACAGCGCTTGTCTAGCGATGAAAATCTGCAACCTTCAGCACTGAAAATCACCAATTTCCACTTATCGGCGCTGATACATACCTAACTGAGGTGCTGATAACTGAAAATCACCAAAAAACCCTGGAAATTGCTGATTTTAGGTTATTGTCACACTGTCAGAACGGAACCCCCACCAATAACCAGGGACTGCCTGTATATATATATATATATATATATATATATATATATATATATATATATATATATATATATATATATATATATATATATATATATATATATATATATATATATATATATATAATTATATATATATATATATATATATATATATATATATATATATATATGTATGTATGTATATATGTATAATATTATATATGTATATGTATATATGTATATAATATATATATATATATATATATATATATATATATATATATATATATATATATATATATATATATATATATATATATATAATCAGAAAGCTACAAACGTCCTTTAATATCCAATTCACTCTACCTCGGAAGTAATATATTTTCATATATGTTACGAAGGATTTTTAGGTGATAATAAGTCCACCGTCCCGTGGGATCGAACCAGCGACGGACGGGGAATCAGGACTACAGTGACACGCTAACCAGTCGGCCACAAGAGAGGTATAAATGAATACCATCTCCCATCAGCCCACCCGTCGAACTCAGGTGTTTTGCGTTTGGAGACGATATCCACCCACCTCTGCCATGTTGGCGTGTAGTGCGTTTGTCGCACGTAGCCATATTATGACTATTTATCACATCACCGTGATTCATATACAATCAGAAAGCTACAAACGTCCTTTAATATCAATTCACTCTACCTCGGAAGTAATATATTTTCATATATGTTACGAAGGGGAATTTTAGGTGATAATAAGTCCACCATCCGTGGGATCGAACCAGCGACGGACGGGGAATCAGGACTACAGTGACACGCTAACCAGTCGGCCACAAGAGGTATAAATGAATACCATCTCCCATCAGCCCACCCGTCGAACTCAGGTGTTTTGCGTTTGGAGACGATATCCACCCACCTCTGCCATGTTGGCGTGTAGTGCGTTTGTCGCACGTAGCCATATTATGACTATTTATCACATCACCGTGATTCATATACAATCAGAAAGCTACAAACGTCCTTTAATATCCAATTCACTCTACCTCGGAAGTAATATATTTTCATATATGTTACGAAGGGGAATTTTTAGGTGATAATAAGTCCACCGTCCCGTGGGATCGAACCAGCGACGGACGGGGAATCAGGACTACAGTGACACGCTAACCAGTCGGCCACAAGAGAGGTATAAATGAATACCATCTCCCATCAGCCCACCCGTCGAACTCAGGTGTTTTGCGTTTGGAGACGATATCCACCCACCTCTGCCATGTTGGCCGTGTAGTGCGTTTGTCGCACGTAGCCATATTATGACTATTTATCACATCACCGTGATTCATATACAATCAGAAAGCTACAAACGTCCTTTAATATCCAATTCACTCTACCTCGGAAGTAATATATTTTTCATATATGTTACCGAAGGGGAATTTTTAGGTGATAATAAGTCCACCGTCCGTGGGATCGAACCAGCGACGGACGGGGAATCAGGACTTCAGTGACACACTAACCAGTCGGCCACAAGAGAGGTATAAATGAATACCATCTCCCATCAGCCCACCCGTCGAACTCAGGTGTTTTGCGTTTGGAGACGATATCCACCCACCTCTGCCATGTTGGCGTGTAGTGCGTTTGTCGCGTAGCCATATTATGACTATTTATCACATCACCGTGATTCATATACAATCAGAAAGCTACAAACGTCCTTTAATATCCAATTCACTCTACCTCGGAAGTAATATATTTTCATATATGTTACCGAAGGGGAATTTTAGGTGATAATAAGTCCACCGTCCCCGTGGATCGAACCAGCGACGGACGGGGAATCAGGACTACAGTGACACGCTAACCAGTCGGCCACAAGAGAGTATAAATGAATACCATCTCCCATCAGCCCACCTGTCGAACTCAGGTGTTTTGCGTTTGAGACGATATCCACCACCTCTGCCATGTTGGCCGTGTAGTGCGTTTGTCGCACGTAGCCATATTATGACTATTTATCACATCACCGTGATTCATATACAATCAGAAAGCTACAAACGTCCTTTAATATCCAATTCACTCTACCTCGGAAGTAATATATTTTCATATATGGGAGATGGTATTCATTTATACCTCTCTTGTGGCCGACTGGTTAGCGTGTCACTGTAGTCCTGATTCCCCGTCCATCGCTGGTTCGATCCCATGGGACGGTGGACTTATTATCACCTAAAAATTCCCTTCGGTAACATATATGAAAATATATTACTTCGAGGTAGAGTGAATTGATATTAAAGGACGTTTGTAGCTGATTGTATATGAATCACGGTGATGTGATAAATAGTCATATATATATATATATATATATATATATATATATATATATATATATATATATATATATATATACATACATACAGGCAGTCCCTGGTTATTGGCGTGGGTTCCGTTCTGACGGTGTGACAATAACCTAAAATCAGCAATTTTCAGGGGCTTTTTCGGCAATTTTCAGTTATTGGCACCTCAGTTAGATATGTATCAGCGCCGATAAGTGGAAATCGTGATTTTCAGTGCTGAAAATTGCCGATTTTCATAGTTAGACAAGCGCCGTAAAACCGGATCGCCGACAACCGGGGTTGACTACATGTATACATATATACATAAATTATATATATATACATCATATGTATACATAAATATGTATATGCATAAACATATATACACACACATATACACATACATATATATACATATATATATATATATATATATATATATATATATATATATATATGTATATATTATATATTATATATATATACACATATATATATGCAGTAAACCCCCAGATTCGCGATCTCAAGAACGTATATACCCATTATTCGTGGAAAATTCGCCCATTCGCGTTGCTTTTCACTGAGAAATATTCACTAATTATAGTATTATCATATTTTCATGACTAAATGCACTTTTTGTGATAAAACTATTAAAATACTCAGGTATAAGCATTTTTAGGGGTTTTTCTTGTGTTTAAACTATCAAAATAGGCAGCTCTAAGTGTTTTTAAAGGGGTTTTAAGTATTCACAGATTTTAGCTATTCGCAGAGGGGGTTGCAGTACACATCCCCCGCAAATACTGGGGGTTTACTGTACATATATACCATATATATTTTTACAAACGTCCTTTGATCGTTTGCATTTTTGCTTTTCCAGTCTTGATATTTCAATATAATGTAACATAAAATTGAAAGAAGTACTAAACTGTTTTTGTAAAGTCCCTTTGGCATTTTCCCCTGCCTTACCCTCCAGTAATGATCACCCAGGTGTCAGATGAGGAGATAATTTCATGGCTGTACCCTGAGTCATCACCAACCCCTGGCCTGACCATATTAATCCCACTCAAGGGGAAAATCAATAGTCCGTTGTACATTTACACGAACCCTTTGAGATTTCACACAGCTCCACTATTGTTAACAGTCCCCAGCCAATCTCATCAGAAGAGCTCTCTGAGGATCAGCCTCCTTTCCTTTACCTGTCATGCCATTAAGGGTCACTTTCTTGACCTGACCCACACCTGCGACTCCTCCCACTCATCCTCGCCACTCCACTTTGGCTTCCTCAAGCTTTTTACTCGTCGACTTTCAACGACCTTTCCAGACACCTGCCAGGATTAGCAGTGTGCCCAAGAGGAGGACAATAGATGACCCTGTTGAGAGGAAACTGTCAAAACATGACCACAGTTGGTGCCATTTGCAGTATAAATATGAGCTCTGACGGACCTTCTGTGAGCTAGTGTATCTTACGACGCCTACCTGTCAAGAAGTCTGTCTGACTAGGGGCTCCAATTGAGTCCCCACTAGACCTCCCTCTGATGCTGTCACTCTAAAGGTGGTCCTACCTCACCGCCTTGCCTTCTGAGTGCTGATGCCTCTGTAGCCCACCAGCTCCCCTCTACTACTTCTGCTCCCTCTTTGGTGGGGGACTGTACACGACGCAGCTTCCACTGATGCCCTGCTGCGGGAACCTTGCTCTGATCTTCAAGTCTTGCCCACGGACTAAGGTAACATGATTTGAAGTTGTTTGTTCGGCCTCAGCATTTTGTCTTTACCTGATTTTTTCCACCTGTTCTCCTCTTCCCATATCCACACCCCTCTGCGTTCTCCCTCAGAGACTTGTGATTTGATTGTGGTGTCTGATTTATCAATATTGGAATGCTAGTGTTAATTTTATGTTTGCTTTGACTATAAGTGATAACATACAGTGAATTATTCATGCCAGTGTCTTGCTGTTTGCTGACATAGTCCAAGTTAAGTGTCACTCAAAGTCCCTTCATGTATTACGACATCCCTGCTCTTGCATGTTGTGTGAAATTACCTGTAGGTCAACGGTACCAGCTCCTTGCAAACTACAGGTGCCATACCAGGTCAAGATGTCCACAGTCCCAGTGTGATTCTTGTCTTGCTGTCTACCCCATCCTATACATTCTAAGGACCCTATCCCATACTAGTGACGTGCATTAGCCTAAGAAGGCAGAGTTATACTGCTTGCACTTTTGTGGCACTCTTGCTAAGTGATTTTAGTCCAGTAATTTGAACAGTGCCACAGAGCTCCATTGATAGCTCCAGTAAATATTTTCTCTTCTGATCTTTTAGTGAATTATACTTCTATATGGACAATCTAAATTTGCCCTGGCCCCTTTATTTTTATGGTATTTTGAGTATAGTCACCATTGCCCTTTCTGTTCATGGGAGAGTGGTCCCCTTGTTAGTCAGCTGACGTTGTCTTGGTCATAATCAGAGCCATCCTTTATCTCCACAGCTGCACTGAATGTGACAGTGGCGACCTTGCCAGGATCCTTAGAGCTTGGATACAAGTGGTAATATTAATTTTCAATTGAAATTCATAACCCCTTACAACTCAGTCAACTAGCAGATCAATTACGACTGGCTAATCTGAGTTTCCCTTGCTGATCCACACACTTCTATGACAAAACCTGTTTGGCATCCGTTGACCACAGCACACAAGAAGTAAGTACATTTTCCTTAGTATTTTGTGTTTTAAAATTTTTCAATTCACAATCCACAAATGTTTAAAATCCGCCTCACACAAGGCTGTTCTTCTGTTTCACTTCGTGGCCTTGAGATGGTGTTGCCACCAACTGCTTAACCGTAGGTTTACGAGACTGCGGGTCTCAGTTATATATATTACTAAGTGTTCAGTAAGTGCAGTGATACCAATGTTGATGATTTAACAACCTGTAAAAGTGTGCATTCCCAGTGAAAGATTATGTAAACATTCTCACTAAGAGAATCCTTTCTGGCAATGCCATACGTCAGCCATCCAAGGTATTACAAGATACAAGAGCTTCACTCACCCTTTCAATTCAACCAGTGTAGTCAAATCATCTTTCCTAGTTTATTAATTTCTCTAGAAGTGTCATAAGTTACGTAAAACTATCTCCTCTATCGTATCAGTGATACTTTTATACTTGCTAATTACTGCAGTAAAAACTCTTTCAAAGTAATGTAAATATGAAAATCCTTCCATGATCAATATGGCAAGTGTTAGAGTAATAACAGTAGCACCTGAGGTCTTGTTTTGATACCTTGCCAAACCATCTAGCCGAGAATTCATTGACCCCTATTGTTTACTTAACCTTCATCAATTGATTGACTTGATAGATAGTAACTTTAACAGTTTGCTCACATCCCAAGTGGAAGTCTTCCACATTCTCTTTCCTTTTCGCTTGCTAAAAGTCCAAAGTCCAACTATGGGGATGTTTGTTTGTTTGGAATAATTACGTGTTTTAGAATATCTCTTATGATTTTGCGAGACTACAGTAACACTCTGTCTTCTCTATCTTACAAGAACAGTGTGAAATTATCCACAACTTTTGTTTGTACATATACCAATGAACCTTTACGAACCATTGCTTTACGTTACCCAAGTGGTTGATTTGTGTACAAACCCATTCGATCACTAGCCAACCCACATGCTTTTGCACATTTGTGACAGCTGAGAAATTCCTGTTGAATTTTACACATTGTGCGAAGTGTTTGTTGAGTCTTGTGAGACTCTCCCTTGAAGTGACAATCCG
>NC_089757.1:7781269-7793769 GCF_040412425.1 Macrobrachium rosenbergii | reverse complement strand
TTTGTAGTCAATCCACCGGCCATGGGTGATATCTATCTGCCACCTGGAACCTTCATTCGGCATCGTGAATTTTCTCTAGCCGTCGAAATAGATATTTTTAGCTCCTTGCTATAGGAAAAAATTGTCACCATGGAGGCAATTAATTGATTATCATTATGGTAATTCTAAGGAAGATCGCCGCACGAAAATATTTCCGTTACAGGTTTACTTATCTGTTTAATAAAAGTACCAGTTCCTTTGTTTTCCATGTCCAAGAGGTCTACGAGAGAAAACTACACCAAGTACTGTAGGTATTTCTATTCCGAAATTTCACCACAACAGTAAGAGAGTGTTAAATTACTCCAATGACTCCCTATCGAAACGAGAAGACTTCCTCCTCTCTCTCTGTTTGGATTTTGCTTTACCTTGTTACAGACCCTCATTTGTACAGTTCTTTGGTAGTCTGGAGTTCCTGTTTTCTAGATTGATTAATCTTGACCTCAACTTTCGGTCAAAACTTCAAGGCCTAGCCCATAAAACTTTTCTAAACTGTGTACGTGTTGGACTCCATTTTTTAAAAAGGAAGATATGAATAGTCTCAAATCTCTCGCAAAAATCAAGGACGTTATTATTACCCGTCCTGATAGAGGTAAAGGAGTTGTTATTCTCAGTAAGGACGATTATTACTAAAGTGGAAACGGTTTTAAATGATAATACTGAATTCCAGAAGTCAGGATCTCCTGAATTTTCCACATTGTTTAAAATAGAAGACCGTATTAATCGATGCCTGAAAAGCTTAAAAGATCGTGGCATTATCACCGAGAATACCTATCGGTCATCTTATAGTTCAATGTACGGCCTGCCCAAGGCCCTCAAAGATAATGTTCTTATTTGCCCTATCTTGGCGTCTTATTATAAACTAGCAGAGTATCTAGTTCCCATGTTTGCCCCTTTGGCTGAAAATTCTTGCAGCCTTAAAAAATTCACATGAATTAAAAAAATTACTGTTCTTGCTCAGGACTCTGGGTCTTGTTATGGTAAGCTACGCTGTCGAGTCCTTATTTGCGAATGTACCTGTAGAACAGACTATTGGTGTTATTTTACATTATTATTATTATTATTATTCAGACGATGAACACAATTCATATGGAACAAGCCCACAGGGGCACTGACTTGAAATTCAAGCTTCCAAAGAATATGGTGCTCATTAGTAAGTAAGAGAAGGTAAAGGGAAACAGAGAGAAGAGATCTCACCTATTAAAAAGAAAAAAATAGATTAGTAAATTAATAAACAGATAAAAATGTATTAAAATGCAATACATTGCATCTTTGCTTGGGCTTTTGAAGTTCCAATTAAACTTGACATCCTCAGGGAGACTGTTCCACAGTCCGACGGTGTGGGGAATAAAGGACCTCTGGAACTGAGAAGTTCGACAGCGAGGCGCATTTTCTGCATAATGGTGCCGCTGTTCAGTGAATCTGGTTGCTCTCGGCAGGAAAAGGGGATCGGGGATCAACTATGAATATGAAAGGTCTCTATTAAAATACAATTTATGAAAAGTGACAAACAAGAGACCGTCCGTCGTTGGTCCAAGTCATAACTGCTAATTTTAGGAAACAAAAAAAGTATACCTTAGTTTTACCAGACCACTGAGCTGATTAACAGCTCTCCTAGGGCTGGCCAGAAGGATTAGACTTATTTAACGTGGCTAAGAACCAGTTGGTTACTTAGCAACGGGACCTACAGCTTATTGTACAAAAACCTACCACCACGAACCAATATCTGAAAGACAAATCTCGGACAGAAGCAGACATCCACACCGGAGAACAGTATTTTAGTACAGGAAGCACAAGTGACCTAAATAAAGTTGCACTGATTTTATCACAGTTATCAACATGTGAGGCCGTACGTACAATACCTAACTTTCGTGCAGCATTTGCTGGACACACTTTCATAGGATGTTTCTCAAATGTAAGATGTGAGTCAAAAGTTACACCTAGAATAATTAAAGCTTTTTCCTATGAATGAGTCTCGTTTTAATGGCTACTGTACGAATGATTTCGAGAAACTTCTAGATCTAGCGGTGCGGGACACCGATTTTGTTTTTAATGGTCGTTCTTACTCACAAATAGATGGTATGGCTATGGGCTGTCCGATGCACTTGGCCCCTTCTTCGCTGGTACCTTCATGTGCTCGCTGGAGGCACTAGCAGATCCAGAAAAATTCAGTGGAGGGGCACCAATTTTCATATTATACATGAGTAGAAAAATTTAAGTATCTTGGTTCAACAGTGGCTGTTGATGGAAATTTGGATGTAGAAATAACACACAAACAGTGCAGGCTGGATGGAAGAATTGGAGAAAGATGTCAGATGTCTTGTGCGACCGCAGAATCAATATAAAAGTTAAAGGAAGAGTGTATAAGACAGTAGTGAGACCAGTTTGATGTATGGAGCAGAAACATGGCCGGTGTTAAGTATGGTTTTAGCAGAAACATGGCTTAGACTTATGACTTATTTTACCAATTGGTTAAAGGAGAGAATGCAAGATGCAAGATGTGGTAGAGATGAAAATGCTCAGGTGGGTGTGTGGAGTAACAAAAATGGACAGGATCAAAAATGAAAGAATAAGAGGAACTACTAAAGTCGTAGAACTGTCAAAGAAGGCCCAGGAAAGAAGACTGCAGTGGTATGGCCATGTGATGAGAAGGGATGAGACAGGTGTAGGGAGGAGAGTGAAGCAGATAGAGGTGCCTGGTGGGAGAGCAAGAGGAAGACCAAAGCGAAGGTGGATGGATGTTAAAGCTTAGATAAGAAGATCTGAGAATCAAACAATTGTCAGGACTCTGGTGATGTGTTTGACAACAAAATAGGTGGAGGAAAAAAGGTGGGTGATTAGAAAACATCGACCCCACATAGAAGTGGGGAAAGATGCAGAGAAATGGTAGATAAATATATAAGCGACGTGGATTTCCTGGAGGGAGTATATATTGCCGGCTATATTGTTGATATATATATATATATATATATATATATATATAACTATAATATATATATACACTACTGTTACTCAATTTTAAAGCTGGGGTCTTGCTAGATAAGGAATCAAGGAATTATACTAGGATGATACAACTCGATTCCAGTGACTTTAATTCATCTGAAAAATCTGGACTCTGGCCTTAAACAGCTAAAATACAAAGCAACAAAATCACTGTAATTATATCGCTACTATGAAAAGGTGGGTGATTAGATAAACTTGCTGGTTTAAAAACTTAATTCATTATATTTACAAAAGCAAACACATTAGAAGAATGGCAGCATATTTCTGGGGTAATGAAGAGAGGGATGGAGCTCTGCGACGTGGAATTTCCTGGAGGGATTCTATATTCCTCTCTCAGGTTGCCCTTCATAGCTTCTTCAAAATTTGTTGATAACGTTGTGATCACTGGAACCTGTAGGCAGCATGGTTCCGATTTCAAAATGGCGGAACGCACGTGGTCAGCCCTCCAGCTGACCTGCCTCGGGCGACGATTAGCTCTGGTCGGGTCCGCACCTGGGATTAGGGATTTCCAATAGCACTTTGGACAAGAAAGAAGTTAAAAAGGTTTTCCCCCAAAAAAACCAGTGGTGAGAGGTTTTGAATTACTTAGTCCTTTTTACTTTGAATTATTGCCTGAAAGATGGCTTAGGAGGGAATATTCTCAATAATACATATATATATATATATATATATATATATATATATATATATATATATATATATATATATATATATTTACACAATATATATTATATACATATATGTATAATATATATATATATATATATATATATATATATATATATGTTTATATATATATATATAATATATATATATATATATATATATATATATATATATATATATATAAATATATATATATATATATATATATATAAATATATAAAATATAGAGAGAGAGAGAGAGAGGTTAATGCATGCATTTTATTTAGAGCTCAGTAGTTGATATCTGAAGTATTTACTAATCTTTAGAATATTAGATGCGATGATTGATAACCTATAAACATTTTGGGATGTAGATTACCTTAATGTTAGGTGCTTGAAATACGTTGTTATTATTATTTTTTTCTAAGAATTTTATTATTTCTATATATATAGTAGATTTTAAATTTTTTCCCATTTTTATATTTGTCATTTATGTTATTATTATCTAAATCTTCAGTATTATTATATTGTCATTATTTTTCATGGGGGGCTACGTGCCCAGGTTCCCCCCCCTCCTCCCCGGGATCCGCTAGTGGCCGGAAGAGCACATTCTTGATACTTGTTACCATCCACTATTTTATAATAAAAGGCCTGCGCTTTTTAGAGGTCAATTTGACTCTAGAGAGTTTTTTAATTTTCATTAATTCATTTCAACCCAACATCAAATTCACGACTGAACGTGAGATCAACATCAGTTAAAGTTTTCAGATATTGTAATAAAACGACCTTCCCAAGGTTTGTCTACTTCAGTTTTTGGAAAAATGACATTCACTGGTCTTGGTGCAAAATTATTTACAACAAAAGAAAAACAGCTAAAAATATGAACTAAGGACCAACCGTTGAGAGATGAAGAGGTGTAGACGGGGAATGGGCGTTCAATGAAGGGACCAGTTTTTAGTTTTTGTAAAAGAAAATTATTGAGATGGCTTTGTTTGTCCGTCCGCACTTTTTCTGTCCGCCCTCAGATCTTAAAAACCACTGAGACTAGAGGGCTGAAAATTAGCATGTTGATCATCAACATACCAAATTGCAGCCCTCTAGCTTCAGAAGTTTTATTTTATTTAAGGTTAAAGTTAACCATGATGGTGCGTCTGGCACCGCTATAGATACCAACAATACAGGCCACCATTGTGCTGATCATAACGTTCGTGAAAAGAACTTCAGGAAGTTGGAACGGAGTTGCGCTCTTTTCCTATGTGAAACCAAATGAAAACGTACGCGAAATTATGTTTGTTGGAAATAAATAATTTCTCCATGTTTACTACTGACAAAATAAACTGTAACGTACCACTGTAAAGTTCAGAATTTGAACAGAGCTTCGTTTGCGCAACGCCGGAGACGACTGTACGATAACTACATCGTCCCCCAACTCCCCTCCGCCGCCTGTCACGGTGTCACCTGCGACCAGTGTTGGCAGGTACGGACAAATTTCCCTGGTTTAGGAAAATTCAGTTTGGTACAGGGAAGAAACTTGGAAATGCACCTAAATATAGGGAAATTTCAGAAAACTAACAAGGAAAATATATGGAAATTCGGAAAACTAGCTTTATGTTAATACGGTAGTGGTAATAGAGACGATATAAACAACCAAGTTCCCTCAAACCTCAAGGCCTTGGATCCATAAATTATATTAATGAAAGCTGTTCTTTCTGTTGCCCCCTTAGCAGCAAATTTCCCAAATTTAGTGCCTGAAAATCGACTCAATGAATTAGCAGAGAATGGCGCTTGCTTAGAAACGCAGAATTAAACATTATGCCGGACATTGATGCTTTTAACTTTTGGCAAAATGTAAGCAGCTTAAAGGAAGGTGACGAAACACCTTTGTTTTCACTTGTATGAAATTTTCATGAAAAATCTTTTATGTCTTCCCCAAGAGTTTTTTCACAAGTGAACTTAAGGAAAACCAAAACAAGAAATTCTCTGACCACAGAGACAAATTAAATGGAATGCTACATGCGAAAAGAACATTTGAAACTTCATCCGCTGAAGACATGGAAATAACACAGGACCAGTTGAATTTGTTGACGGATGTCATATACAGAAACGAATAACAATAAGGTAAGTAACTGGCAGTTTAACTATTGAAATAGGTATATGCAACGGAAATTTTTAGTCAAATAGGGAAATTTTATCAGGCAATCTAGGGAATTTTTAACAGCTTGACCTGGCAGCACTGCCGACGACCCACGTACCGCCAAGGACAACGATACATCGGTACTCTCGCAGTTTCCCTAACTGGATCTAATAATAAAATCAAGGTTGGTAACGCTCAGTAGAGAGCTTTCACTCCTCAGTTTGCATTCAGATATCGTGGTACTGGCAGCCTGTGCTGTACGTGAGGAGTGTGGTTAATCGTTATATCATCTTATTAACGGTCCCTTCCAGCAGCGTGAGGTTGAATTCGAAATATACAAGGATTCAGAAAATCAACTTTTAACGGTGAAGTTGAAAGTCGACAGCAGATAAGTGATTATCAAGAAGTTTGTATCAATCTTATCTCATACAGACCATACTCATGGGTAACCACGACTGTGAAGTGACACTGACTACTAAAATTATAGACCGTGAAAGATAATGGAATTTTATAAAATGTAAGTCAAAAACAAGAATTAAGTTAAAGATTAAAGAAAAATGGTACTGAAAATTTATTGTGGAGCAGTCTCTTGATATATACTGTATTCTGTAAACGTGATAGTGAGTCTTTAACATTGGCAAAGATAGGTCTAGACTAGTAATCCACTCTACACAGAAACGTCATTGTTCGTGCTTCGTCTTTGACGTCATAGGATTAATTCGCGTCATAAAAGTGTTTGCTTTTCTGCAATGCTCCCATCACAGACTTCATGGGCACAAGTGTTTCTTTATGATAATGAAGGCAATGCTACCAACACATTAGATTTTATGTTGTAAATTGCGTCCGAGAAAATTATTTAATCTTCCTTAGTTTTTTCCTGAAAAATTTCATTTTAGCCATAGTTTTGTTCTTTTTATTCTTGAAATTCGGTGCTTTTAAGAGGGAAAACAATCTCGGTAAAAATGGTGAAAAACATCAACTAGCAACTGACTAGGTGTACTGGCGTCGATCACATCCCCGCCAGGGAATTGCAAACAGCGGGCGGGGTACTGCTGTCATTATCGAGGCCACCAGATCACAAAAATAAAACCTTTTTGGCTTGGGCTATTAAAAAACATCCACCCCAAACTAAAGATATATCCCGCTGTGCGGAATAAAACAAAAAGGATATTCAGACTGGGTTACATTGGGATTTGTTGATATTTTTACGAGCATTAATAGTAATGCGTTTGCTGTTGTTAACTAAGGACAGTGGTTTTGTCGTGATGGATGACTGCGTGATTTTTGCTTGTCATTGTTTTATTATTAACAAATCCTTCTGAAGACTGAGCAGAGACTGGCGATTGAAATCGGAAGAGGCTTTACGGTAATGTCAATTAAAATTATAGATTTGTGTGTAAGAGAGAGGGAATGTATATGCTCACAAAGTATGTGCCACTACACCGTGTGTAAATATTTTTAATGTTAGAAATTGTATTGCCAAAAACAGCTCATTACCCCACAATGATACGCACATGCACGCTGGGGTAGTGATGTTTGCTGCCCTCTCTCTCTCTCTCTCTCTCTCTCTCTCTCTCTCTCTCTCTCTCTGCCAACTTATCATTTTAATCTCTCATCTATTTTTGGTTACTTATCAAACATTTTTATCTCTCTCATCTCATTATGATTAATTATCAAACATTTTTTAATTATTTCAGCTAAAGCTGAATTATTTTGGAAGACATTTACTGAATGCCAAGTTCATCCTGCTAAAATATCTGCATAAGATACCAATAATTAATTCAAGTAATTTTTAACTTTAATGTTTATCAAGAAAAAAATAAGGAAATCATCATAAATATTTAAAGTTCGCAATCAGTCTCGCATGAGTAGCCCAAAAATCCCATTACTTGTTAAAATACGAGAGATTTCTGGTGTTTTTTGCCTTGTGAGAACAGAGGACCTCTGTCGGTAAAAGCACTGTTGCTCATGGGATCTTGAGTAAAACCGCCTTCGAATACTTGCGCGATATAGCGAGTTATATATTTTACTGCAAAACTTGTCGTTTTCAGTGCTATCTCCTAAATATACATATATATATTGTTTATGACGTGTGAAATTATAAAGTTTCTTATGAAATGTGTAATTATAAAGTGTGGTCACCTTTCATTTACATTTAATTTTCCAATCTAAAAATGAAAAGAGCGGATTGAAACGCGACATTCTCGAGTGCGGGTCATTTTTTTTTTTTTAGGGAGACTGATATTTCCTGTTCCGTGGACTCTGCATCTACTCCTCTCAAGGTTTCACAAAAGGTAAACGCAAGAGACTTCTCTCTAGTTTTCATGAAAGGTGAACAACAGCCCCAGTCTCTTCAAGGTCACGTGAAAGGTCAGTGTAGGCAAGTTCTCTCAACGTCTAATCAGAATTGATTGCAAGCAAGGGGTAATTTTGATGCATATGCCACGTGCGTTGGAGATAAAAATGATTCAATTTTATGAAATAGTAAAGAAAAATTGCGTAATTTACGGGAAAGATGAACTGAAAATTAGAAACATAAATGCTAATGGTATTAGCGTCTTAACTCGAGTGAATTTCTTACGGTATAATTTATCTGTAACGCAATCGAGAATTCAGTGTTCAGTTAACAATCGTATAAGAAAAGTACACTTGCTACGAGGGCTGATAATTATAATCGTAGTGCTACATTTCTGCGCGACATCCTCAAAGCAGTAAGATTAATGGCAGCATGCCATCTTAACGCCACTTTTGGTAGTGAGCCAGACTTTTTCATCTGAGTATTCCTTTTCATAGACTCATCCATAGACTTGGGATTACGTAATGCTAGTCTGTTTCGAGCGGTGAGATGTTTGACCCAGCTGCGTTCCTAGAGAGAGAGAGAGAGAGAGAGAATTCTGTAGAATACATGTTAATTACTCCATCTCTTGGAATTACCACCCTTCTTTAAGTAGATTTGGTCTTGTCATTGCCTTAACTGGTTAATCAGGTTAGGTCTAACTTTGGAATAAGGCCACAGAACGTTGTTTTTCTTCGGTAAAAAAGGTAACGAACAATTGTTTTCATGAATAATTAAGGCACCAAAAGCTTTTTATAATCAATAATAACGTAATGAAGGGGAAGAACGATTTTGCCATTATTACTGCTCCAAATGTTGGTTCTCAGAAGAGTAAAGACACATTAGTTGTTTTCCGTCAGGAACAGGGAACCAAAGTTTTTCTTACACTGGTAAAGGCCACAAGAGTTTTTTTTTTTTTTTGTTAGTGACAAGTGCAAGATGTTACTTTACCTTTGCAATAAGGATACCATAGGTTGGTTTTCATCATTAATCAAGTGGCTAGAACTTGTTTTTTACAGTCATGGTCACCAGACATTATTTTTATTTAGTAAGAAAGGTAGTGGCCATTTTTTTAATAAAAACACCATCTCGCCACTGACAAGGGTAGTAAGAGATTAACCAAAAGTTACATAGGACAATTATGAATGTCGCGAAAAATGCCCTTCTTCGGTAAGAAAAAGAAAGGCACGAAGGTTTATCGTTACCCTATAAGCACCTAACGTTCGTATTCGTCTTGAAAAGAGGAATTTTCATTGGTGATCAGGGCACCAAAATTGGTTTACTGCAGTATTAAACGGCCCCAAGTCAACACCTGAACGCCTGGTAAATAACTGTCGTCAACAATAATGGCATTAACAGTTTTCTATTGTCAGAAATAGGAAACTGAACACTAGTTTTTATCAGGAATAGAAGTCATAAACGTTCTATTTCGTCGTAATAGGGACACTGGATATTGTTTTTCATCACTAATGGTCATTGAACAGGCTTTTGTCACCAGAAGAGGTTTTTCGTCAACTCATAAATGAACCCGGGAAAATAGTTTTATCGCTGCAATAAAGACCCATGTAACGACCCGAGTGGGCCGTTATGCAGGTTCTTTAACATACTCAGGACGGGGCTGTCTTGACTGACGGCAGATGCAACAAACAAAGGAGGGGAAAACAACAAAAACAATATAATGAGCTCAAAATTAATTTATTTACATTTACAAGCGAGTCAGGTCTGGTAAAAAGATAAACCATAAATACAAAAAAATAAGCCAAAAGGCAGCACTAAACAAAAAGCAAGTTAAATAAACAAAAGTAGCATTCAACAAAAAAAAAAGGCAAAAATAAACAACAGCAGGCAAAAAAAAAAATAACATACGTCCTCCATCGGGGCACCAAGACAGCCTCAGCTGCACAAAAGGGACAAAAACCCACAAACCAGAAAACCCCGATGGAGACGTCAGGACAGCCTCACGCTGTCATCAAAGATGAGCAGCTCGTGGTCACACGACTACTCATGGTCACACTCCACCTCTACGTCGTGCTCCACTTCGTAGCCGTGCTCCAATTTGCTGCTCAAAAACTCGACCAACGTCGACTCAAAAACTGCCTGCTGCTGCTGCCACTGCCGCTACCTCGCTGCCCTACCAGACCCGACTGACGATAGAAAACGGCAGCTCACCGACGAGAACATCAAAACAAAAAAAACTTGAAGGTAAGGAGGCAGCAATCCACAAATGGAACGAGCGGGGAACCAGCAGTTCCCAAAACCATCACTTAACGTGACACCTCCCCACCTAAAAGAAAAAAAAAAGATTATTTTTTTTTTTTACACTCATGATCCTCCAATGCCGTAACAACCCCGCCAGCCAAAACAGAGCCGCCCTGTCACGGTCGCCATTGTAACGACCACAGGGGCCGTTATGCAGGTTCTTTAACATACTCAGGACGGGGCTGTCTTGACTGACGGCAGATGCAACAAACAAAGGAGGGGAAAACAACAAAAACAATATAATGAGCTCAAAATTAATTTATTTACATTTACAAGCGAGTCAGGTCTGGTAAAAAGATAAACCATAAATACAAAAAAAATAAGCCAAAAGGCAGCACTAAACAAAAGCAAGTTAAATAAACAAAAAGTAGCATTCAACAAAAAAAAGGCAAAAATAAACAACAGCAGGCAGAAAAAAAAAACCAAACATACGTCCTCCATCGGGGCACCAAGACAGCCCTCAGCTGCACAAAAGGGACAAAAACCCACAAACCAGAAAACCCCGATGGAGACGTCAGGACAGCCTCACGCTGTCATCAAAGATGAGCAGCTCGTGGTCACACGACTACTCATGGTCACACTCCACCTCTACGTCGTGCTCCACTTCGTAGCCGTGCTCCAATTTGCTGCTCAAAAACTCGACCAACGTCGACTCCAAAAACTGCCTGCTGCTGCTGCCACTGCCGCTACCTCGCTGCCCTACCAGACCCGACTGACGATAGAAAAACGGCAGCTCACCGACGAGAACATCAAAACAAAAAAAACTTGAAGGTAAGGAGGCAGCAATCCACAAAAGGGAACGAGCGGGGAACCAGCAGTTCCCGCAAAACCATCACTTAACGTGACACCCATAACCATTAATTTTTGATAGCAGTGACCGCACGGAAGTTTTTAAGATTATGTTCAAAAGAAAATATTTTACGGCAGTGATAACATCGCTAAAACGGATCAAGTAGAGATACGAGTAAGCACTCTCATAGGTGACAGTTATAGTACGCACACCCTAATATGAGCACGTGAAGATAAGGCCTCCCAACAGAGATAAAGTAGAAAATGTGTCCTAAATTGTTTGATTAAGAATACTAAACAACGCGTGTTTAAAAAAAGGACGATATTGACTACGAAAAGCGGTGTTTCGGTTTCTCTCCCGCCGCGTAAATTCATGTACGTGCCAATTCTAAAATTCTATTCTACGTCCGATCATACGTGTTACATTCAATTTGTGCTTATGTAACGTCCTATGGTGCTTTGATGTACCGGTACGACTTAATACAAGACATCAATTTGCATCAATATGTTCAGTCTAAGTGAGCAAGGTTCCTAAAAAGAGGTAAGATGTTCATTCCCGTTAACTAATAAACTAATTTTCTCTGCTCAAAAGAGAAAACAAGCTATAGTTTAGCCACCAAGAGTTGTAATTACCTTGCTAAACAGTCCCTAATATGAGCAAGTAAAGATAAGTACGTCTCTCTTTGGCCGTAGTCCTACTGTATGCATTCACCAAGTTTCACTAACATATTTTTTCATCGTTCTCTTCTCGTGTCAGCAGAGGCCTCAACAACGGGCAGGTCTTAATCAGTGTCAGTCAATTTCTGCGTTCACAAGCTACTAAAACCCACTTTAAACTTAGCCACCAACACTGAAATGCACTGAGACAAAATGCAAGGAACTCGAGCCACTGCTAGGAGAAACATTATCTTTTAATCGATTGAAAATAACGTGCAAAAAAAAACTCTCCCTTCCCATTTTCTTGATGTTTTGGACACACTATTTTTAGTAAACTTGAAAATCAGAATAGGTAAATGAAATGGTTTCAGGGCGAGTTTTGAACTTGCATCATATTTCTAGACCAAACACTTTTTATTCTACCAAATATGGCTGTGAACAACTCGATATATTTTTTATTTAGAAATTTTAAATATTCCAAAAAGAATATTATACCCATTACAACTCAACAGTGGCGAATAAAATGACAAGATTTCTTGGTTGTAAATGCTAAGTAAATTAGTATTGTTGCCCCTAGTCTTTTAAATGTAACTCGTAATTTACGTTTATGAAAAGATTTACAAGTCTCATAATATTTTTTAT
>NC_089757.1:7713769-7776269 GCF_040412425.1 Macrobrachium rosenbergii | reverse complement strand
ATTTTTCATTTTTATAACCCATTTTCATTTTCTTTTGTTTTGTGTCATTCATTGCCTTTTTTTTGTCGTCGTGTTAATATTCTTGTGAAGAGAATGATGCTGAAGTAGTGTTGCATTATTGAGTTCCTCAGTGCTTTAAATGAAGTAACCTGGAGTCTAAGGGGATCAGAAACTCCGTCTTCACAGACATACGACAAACTTTTTACCTTAGAGACAGAGCGGTGTTTTATTACTTAGGCCTTTGGAATTCTGGAGTCCTTAGAAGGTATGCTGTAGTAAATGTGCAAGTTGATTCATTCTAACTGGTACATGAGGGGGAGTGCAGCCTTGAGCACTTCCAAATTGAATCCTGATTGCAAAAAGAAGGTAGGAACCTTTCCTTCTCCACAAGTTTAGATAGCGTTTCCGAAGGCCAAAGTAGGAATTCAAAACCTTCCTTGTGTGTGACTGCGCTATCACGTACCGGTATATATACATATATTTATGTATATATACGTATGTATACACACAAACGCACACAGATTACTGTACATGTATATATATATATACGAGTATACAATATATAGTATGTGTGTTTCATGCGTTCGAGATTTTCCAGAATATAATTGTTACCTCAGTACAACTATTCTTTTCTTTTTATTTTTGACATCCGTGTTCACTGTAAGAACTATTGAACATGATTATGCAGCACATCGTTTTAAATCAGCGTATTAAGTATTGCATTTTCTACTGCGGAATTTTACCGATTCTATCCAACGTATATTACTAAATGTAATCAAGAATTACGATTTAAAGTACGCCAATTGTGCATGAACGTATACGATTTATTTCCGTGTTTTAAAAATAGGGAATGACTTCATCCATCGTTTTGTTATAAATGCGTCTCGTCTTTTAATGCAGGGCACGGTATGCATATATCTTTTTTTAATGTAAATGCTTATATTCAGTTCCGCACGTTCTATTTTCTGTAAACAGGTCGTTTTAACTTCACTTAGGATTATTTTTTTCCTGTTTGGCGTTTTTTGTGTGTTGATTTTATCATGATTTCATAGAATGACTTTTCCTGTTTTGCTTTGTGTTGGTTTATCATGATTTCATAGAATGACTAATCCTGTTTTGCTTTGTTTGTGTTATTTATCATACCTTAGAATGACATTTTGTTTGTATTGATTTATCATGATTTCATTGAATGACTTTCCTGTTTTGTTTTGTTTGAGTTATCATAATTTTATAGAGTGACTTTTTTCCTGTTTTGCTTTGTGTTGATTTATCATCACTATCATAGAATGACATTTTTCTTGTTTTGTGTTGTCTGTGTTGATTTATCGTTTCATAGAATAACTTTTTCATGTTTTGCGTTTTTGTTTTGATTTGTCATAATTTCGTAGAATGACTTTTCCGGTTTTCCATTGTTTGTGTTGATTTGTCATCATTTCATAGAATGACTTTTTCCTGTTTTGCTTTGTTTGTGTTGATTTGTCATCATTTCATAGAATGACTTTTACCTGTTTTGCATTGTTTGTGTTGATTTGTCATCATTTTTCATAGAATGACATTTTCCTGTTTTGCATTGTTTGTGTTGATTTGTCATCATTTCATAGAATGACTTTTTCCTGTTTTGCATTGTTTGTGTTGATTTGTCATCATTTTTCATAGAATGACATTTTCCTGTTTTGCATTGTTTGTGTTGATTTGTCATCATTTTTCATAGAATGACATTTTCCTGTTTTGCATTGTTTGTGTTGATTTGTCATCATTTCATAGAATGACTTTTTCCTGTTTTGCTTTGTTTGTGCTGATTTGTCATCATTTCATAGAATGACATTTTCCTGTTTTGCATTGTTTGTATTAATTTGTCATCATTTCATAGAATGACTTTTTCCTGTTTTGCTTTGTTTGTGGTGATTTGTCATCATTTCATAGAATGACTTTTTCCTGCTTTGCGTTTTAGTATTAATTTATCATCACTTCATAGAATGAAATTTTCTTTTTTTGCGTTGTTTTTAATGGTTTGCCATCATTTCAAGGGATGACTTTTTCCTGTTTTGCTTTGTTTGCATTGATTTGTCATAATTTCATAAAAATTAATTAAAGAGTAAGAAATTTATCAATAATAGTTCATATTGTGTGAGAAAATAAATCTCGTCGCGAAATGTTATTCTGAAGTTTTAATCACTTCAGCTGTATTCACGACAAGGCATTGTCTACGTAGCTTTTTGTACAGTAAATATTTGGTATTTCATTTGATCAAACTTAAAGTGACGAGCAGTGTGAAATATGGCAAATGTTTACTGCCTCGCACACAACGAGAAGTCAGCAACATCTCATTCGGCGACAAGCGAAGTTGACAAAACCGCTTTCCCAACTCTTACAGCTAATCAGCTTTTTTTTCGGTAAACAGCTGACTTTTGCTTTTTGTTTTTGGTATATCATTCAATTCATCGATCTCTCCATGATATATGCAACATACATACATACAGGCATACATACGTACATACATAAATATTGATATATATAGATTATATATATATGTATATCTATTTATTTATATACACATACATGCACACAATTATATATTATAATATTTATATATATATATATATATATATATATATATATATATATATATATATATATATATATATGATTCTATATATATATATATGACCTGATTCTGCCGTACAAATGAAACGCGCAAGATACAATTAACACGTGTATTATCCATAATAGTTACACAGGGCCCTGTTGCTAATATGACGCTACTTAATTATGCAATTATAGTCGGAAGGTACTCTGAGGTGACACGCTCTCATCACTGTCTTTCAGGCGCGCCCCTAACCCGTCGACCACTAAACCCTTACTGATCTTGAACTTTTCAAACTGAACTTGCTTAGGTCATAGACCTCAGCTGATTGGTCTCTTATAATCGAAAGATAGGAACCAATAAGGGCCTTCTATGTATTGCACTCATATGAATGCCCACGCCAACCCCAACGATCGTGTGCTGATCACAAAGACGTACAAACAACTAGCAGATTTTCTGTTACATCTCAGACATGAATATCTATGTATATACTGTGTATATATATATATATATATATATATATATATATATATATATATATATATATATATATATATATATATATAGTGTATAAAAGCATCAAATTCAGTTTTATATATATATATATATATATATATATATATATATATATATATATATATACACACTATAGATATATATATGCGTGTGTGTGTGCGCGCGTGCGCTGCAAAAAAATATTTGCTACTTGTGTTCTTTCTCGTGAGAGCAACGTGTGTGCAGGAGCCCGCTTTGGCTTATACTGCCAACTTCATCTAAATCATCATTCTTTCAAGTCTTTTTTTTTTTTTTCCTTTCACTGACACCACTCTTAATTAATAACATATAAATAGTCTACCACTGCACTGGCGTTCCCTTCTTGAGTTCCTTTCAAGAAATCAGCTACAGCCTCAAGACGGTCAACGTGTGTTTCTTGTCACAACTCACAAGTTAGTGTTCAGCAGGTATTTCTGCCAGGACGTGTTTCATGTGCAGTTGCCAACCAGCCTTTTAACTGTGCACATCTCTATGCTCGGGCCTTTTTGTTTTGGTTGTGTTTCGATGTTTATACATATTTTGAATTCAGGTATGGGCTAGACAGGGGTATTAGGTTACCTATCGCAAAACTGACTCATTAACTCAGCTATTAAAAGTAGCAGCATTCGTAAGACGAGCGTGGCAGGTACAGGGAAAAATGTTTCATGTAATTTTATCAGTGATCTCAAATTTAATTGCGAAAATAAGGAAACCACAACATAGTCATTTTTTTATGGAACTTCAGAATATTTTGATCTATTAACTTTGAAAAATGGCAATAATAGGAGAACGGATATGGCAACTTTGCAGTCATGGCAGGTTAAAATAACTATTTTTATTCATTTTATCAATGTTAAAGGAATCGTTGAAAGAACACGCATGAGATTGTAATGCATTTGGTTAAATGCAGTTGTTTAAATACTTCTCCTATGGTGGTGAAGATGCACTCATTTTTACTGGACGGTACTTGGTAACTATGTTGCAGCACCATGTAAATGCCACTGCTGATTAAGTCACGACCCACGAGGCGGATGAGTCAGTGGCTCAGTTGTTTCTCTACCTCCGTCCTGTCAGTGTCAGTGCGAACCGTCCACCAAAGTGCCTCTTGTATCCGCTTAGTCGTTTTCTTTTTCTCGTATTAATTTTTAAAACGTTTTTTTATAAGAAATGTAGATTCCCACGCAGTTGTTACGGTCGGAAAGCTGCCAAGAATCGTTTAGCCAAAGAGCCTAATCAGTAGGAAGGCTATACAGTTGTAGGAATAAACTGAAACGAAAGTAATTGTATATGCAGGATTACATTTATACCCGTGATGTAATACGTTAGGTGTTTATCAGCTAGTGTCACAATTATATTCTGAAATCTCACATATAATGTAATAACTGTCGATGTCATAAGTTTTCGTAGTTGCACCCGCTTTGTCCGAAAATTTCATGCTTTCGTTCAAGTCTTAGCCGATTGACCTCAATTCTGGCACTCGTTCCTTGGTAGTCTTATTAGAGAATCTGTCGAAAGAATGATGAACGAACTCTGATGTAATCTCCGTACCGCAGTGCAGAAATAAAAGTAGATTAACACGGAAATTAATCCAGCGGAAATGGGATTTCGGCTGGAAAAAACGCTAGACCCACTGACGAGACACACAAACCTCATATCCTCAGCAGTAATGGGATTGCCTGCACTAGCGACGCACTGACGCCACTAGAAGTATTACGAGGGTGAGTTCTCTCTCTCTCTCTCTCTCTCTCTCTCTCTCTCTCTCTCTCTCTACTGCCACATCTTTTTATCTTGACTGAAAATTTTCCGTAATTAGAACCACACTGAGCAGACTCTGCCTCATTGCACATTATGCTCTCTCCTCCTTTTTATATTTTCCTCATGCTTCATTGTCTTCTTTCGTTTCTTTACCCTGCTAATCTTTTTATTTTTTTTGCTTGCATTTCCCCCCCATCCTCTCCCGTTCCCTCTTTTCCTCCTCCTTTTTTCCTACTCTTCTTCATTTGCCTTTCCTCCTCAGAGCTCACCCACCATTCCTTTTCATTTTCCTCGTTTTGAAGTTTTTGTCTCTCTTCTTTTCTTCTCCAAACTGTTTCTTCCCTAAACTGTCATTTCGACGGTCTTTTTCGTATTATTTTGGCCTTCCCCCTTCTCATCCATCTCAGTTACCATTTTCTGTATTCTTCATTCTACATATTCTTTTCCCTCTCTGTTATTCACCCTGATAAGCCATGGAGAAAGGTTGCTTCTTGTCTTCATTTGTGTTGGTTATAGCAGAAGCCTACGGCCCTTTGCCACCCATTGGTACTCGTAGTCAGACTCTAGAATCACATATATATGTCCTTCGTATCCTTAAGCAAAGAGTCTGATATCGTTTGTTTTCAATTATTGTATTGGCATAAGAACATTTGGCAGTGGCCCCCCCTCCCTATCCACACGCATAAGCTTTGCTAGTAGTCCTGCTCACCCGTAGAGGGTGTGGTGCCGTCAGTGCACCTCACGCAGTGCACTGTAGGTATTACTTGAGGCTTTTTGCGGCGTCCCTTCGGCCCCTAGCTGCAGCCCTTTTTATTCTTTTTACTGTATCTCCATGCATATTCTGTCTTCCATCTTACTATCCACCCTCTTCTGACAGTATTTCATATCGCAACTGCGAAGTTTTCCTCCTATTACACCTTTGTAATCTCTTACTCTCAATTTTCCTTGAAGCGCTGAGTGACCTCATAGGTCCCAGCGCTTGGCCTTCGGCCTAAATTGTATATGCTATGTACCTATAGCGTAACCAAGCTCAGCATGATAACTAGTGTATTTTTACTTTTTATTTTCGCAAGAAGCATCATTGTTTCAGTTCAGTGATTGTAGGGTTGTTGGATTTGGAATATAATCGTTCAGTATGGCGATGATGCAACTCTTGTGGGTGTAGTCAGGCCCCTGGGTGTAGTAGTCTCCACTTATGAGAACTGAAGCTGCCCTCAGATTATTGAATGGTGTAGTCGGTGAAGTATGAGGCTGAACTCCAGTAAAACGAAAACACCACTGATTAGCGGATCTCCTACAGATTTTTCACCCCATCCTCCCCTTCATGTGGATGGGACTCTGCTGAATGAGTCTGAAGATTTAACTGTTCTAGGTGTAACTTTTGACTCACATCTTGCTTTTGAGAAACATCTTGTGAAAGTGTCAGCAAATACCGCACGAAAGTTAGGTATTGTACATAAGGGCTCATATATTTATGACTGATAAAATCAGTGCAACCTGTTTTAGGTCATTTGTGCTCCCTTTACTAGAATACTGTTCTCCAGTGTAGTTGTCTGCTTCTGCCAGAGATTTATCACTGGATAGAGTGGTTCGTAGAGGTAGGTTTTTGTTTCCTAACATTAATAGTTATGACTTGGACCATCGACGGATGGTCTCCTGTTTGTAAATTTTTCATAAGTTGTATTTTAAACAGAGATCTTTCACATTCACAGTTGATTCCTGATCCCCTTTTCCTGCCGAGAGCAACCAGATTTGCTGAGCAGCAGCACCAATAAGCAGTAAGCATCCTCACCAATAAGCAGTAAATGTGCCTCTCTGTCGAACTTCACGGTTCCAGAGGTCATTTATTCCCCACACCGTTGGACTGTGCAGCAGTCTCCTTGATGATGTCGTACAATTGGAACTTCAGAAGTTTACTGCCAAGAACCTTAAGTAACGTCTAATGTGCACCGCTTGAGATTCCCTACGGGAATTCTAGGGTTGGGACAGGGCCCGTTGTTGAGGGGCCTTTCCTGTTTCTTTTATGACCTGTGATGCCTTCAAATGTGCACAAACTTCCCAAGTTCAAGAATTTCTAGTGAAGAGGGGTAATCATAGTTTAAGTTCCTCTCTTTATACCATACGTCTTGACAACGTTTCTCCAATTATGCTTCCTCCTTATTGGTACTATGTCTGTCTCTCCTTTAGATAAATGAGAAAATTTTTCGCCGTTTTTGAATGATTCGTTTGTAGTTGATTCCACCGCAACCGTTCACCAGCACAGTGCCTTTTATTATTTCAGAACGGAGAAGGTTATTCATGTATCTGAAGATGGTATCTCTTTCTGGTTTCTCAAGAACTTCGGGGTTAAACGTGTCCTTTTTTTTTCTCTTCCCATACAACTTATCTATGCCTGTCCTTGTGGAAGGACATCCTTGTACAGACCACTTCTGAGAGTATGACCATTTGAAGCATTTTTATTATCGTCGTATTGTTTTTTTTTTTTTTCTAGGTAAAGCCTTTGAAAATACTTGATGCATCCCTTCTAAACCAATTAAAAATCTCAAAGCTCTTTCTCATCAGTATGCTGCCCCTAACATCTGGTCAACCTCTTTCAGTAACTTGAGGAAACTGTATGGAATTGCTCTTGATACCTCAAGGCTTTTGCCAGGGTCCAGCGAAGGATGCGGTGGTCATGATTTAACTCGCAAAATCAATTCCAAGTTTCTTATCTGACTCGCTTATTTTGTTGTGGTTAAGCGTCTTCCATCTTGCAACCTTCTTTTCTTGTTTTCCTCAGACATTCTCTCTACCCTGCTCTTTTTTTCTCTTTTTTTTCCCTTAAGTTATCAGTAGCCACTTTCAACAAGTCTTGTTACTATTCCTATTCTCATTCAAATGATTCACTGTTCATAAATCTTCCTCCTCTTTCTCTCATCTCTTTGGATATTAATTGGCATTCACGCTTAATCCAGCGTGATGATAAGTAAATAAATGTTCAAAGATAATCGTGCCTAAGTGTACGTTAAAGCAAAAGAACTCAGTTCAGTGTGTACGCGGTTCAATTAAAAACATTGCTTTTTATGGTTACCTCTCATTAGAAGGTAACTTTATGTGGTAACCTAGAATCTAGGTTACCACATAAAGTTACCTCTAATGAGAGGTAACCATAAAAGCAATGATTTAAAATATTAAACCGCGTCCACACTCTGAACTGAGTTCTTTTGCTTTAATGTACACTTGGGCACGATTTTCTTTGAACATTTATTTACTTATCATCACGCTGGATTAAGCATGAACGCCGATTAATACTGTAGACGGTCCACTGGCCACCGATGCACTCAGTTGGTTTTTCCTTAAAGCCCCAATTTTAAACAGAATTTTCATAAGCTTTGCATTTCAGGTGTATTTTTCTAGATGAGAAGAAAAGGCGCAGAATTTGATATTTTTTGTGTAAAAGTAAGGGTTTTACATTCAGGTTCCTTTTTTTTTTTTTTTTTTTTTTTTTTTTTTTATCAATCACAGTCGGTTGTAAAACCACTTTTCACATCATCCATATTCCCCTACTCTGTCATTTCTTGATCTTTGATTACAGCTCTGAAAGGCCCTCTTAGCCCCAAGTGCCTGGGCTTCAACCCATTTGTCATAAAAAAAAAAAAATACAGTGAGTGGGGAGAGATTTACATTTTAGAAATTTAGAAACTTAAAGTGTTTCAGTGGATCTAGAAGTTATATATTTGATGGGTTTTACATTAAGATACAGCATTTGTCCAACTTTCTCTTTTAAATGAAGTGATACCTTCAGTTGTTCAAAATGTGCCACAATACATAATTCATTCAGTACCAAAAGTATCAGCTCGACTTTGAAATCCTGAGAGATCGTTATTTTTTTTTTTTATTTCCTCTTTGTGGTTGTAATGAAGCAAGCATGTAATGAGGTAGTGTGTTTACAAAGGATTGCTCGTATCACAAAGGAGGACATTGAAAAGTCCTTGACGAACAGAATACATCGTAGTTTGGTAAACCGTAATCGGTATGAGACAAGAAGCTGTAATAGTGCAAGCTGCTTGAGGGTTCGACCACAAAAAAAGAAAAGGTGAATTGAGTTGAGAAACTGCGCACGTCGCATCAGGTAGTTGTCCTTGAAGACTATTGGTCATCATCAGTAGATTATATATATATATATATATATATTTATATACATACAAATACATATACATTTGTATACATGAATGATCTAAACCAACCACTACTAACTTCCCAAGCTAGAAATGTTGATATATCCGAAGAGTTATATTTCAGTTCTCTTAACAGTCTTAGAAGGGCCACGATCCGTAATGAAATTAGGTCTGCAAACTTTAAAATAGAACTTCATTTTATCTTCTCTATTCGGAGGCGTGTCAAAGGTAATATATAGGTCGACATTAATACCATCACAAAAACTGAGCGAGATTTGAGGGCATAGTAACTTAACCGGAATTATTATTGTTATATATTTCTTTGCAGATATGAAGTTGACTGGTCAACAGGCATGCTTCTTAGCAGTAATCTCTCTCACATTCTTCTCAGTCTTCACATGTAAGTAATTCTCCGAAGAGCAATACTTTCCCTAAAGTTAAGAGAGAGAGAGAGAGAGAGAGAGAGAGAGAGGGGGCAGGTAATAAGTATAAGCATATACGAATGTACTGTAGGCGCTGCGTAGTGGAAATTAATTGGATTTGTTGTGAAGTTAGTTTATAAACTGAAAAGTCAGGGAATGAAGGAGGTCAGTTTGGCTCGTTTAGTTTTTAATCGTGCTACTATAGCAGAGTCCACCTAGCTTTGCAGCAAAGCCCCGCCTACTGCACGCCAGTGATTGGCTAGCTTACGAAGGTGGAATGACGTCACACTTACTATAGCAGAGTCCACCAAGCTTTGCAGCTAAGCTCCGCCTACTGCACGCCAGTGATTGGCTAGCTTAAGAAGGTGGAACGACGTCACACTAGTTGACAGTCCAAATGATTACCAGTACGGGATTTGACTCCATTCAGAATGTTGAGTTTTGTGCATGAATCATGACACCACACATATGAGTTCCCGGAATTGTGAAGTATGCAATTGATATCTCCGATAAAAGATATATTAAGTTATATATCATTATGAGGATCTTGGACCATTTCGTCAGTGCATCTTTTTTTATCATGCCCAGCCTAAATACACAAGCATTTAGTTTTTAAAATGGTGTTGGCCTACATAAGTGATCCACATAGACCTCATTAATTAAAATGAAGTATAGACTTATGCAGTCATGGCAAATGTTAATATCATTGAGAGATTAAGCCTACACGTCAATTTCTTATCGCAAATAGTTTTCTACCCTTACCTGTTGGAAATAGAGCAACTTGTGGAGTTGAAACGACTATATTAATTACGATATATAATGTAGGCTATATGCTTAAAGTGGAACGTACACGTATAAGCAAGTGCACATACTGTGCACATACACGCGTGGATGACCATAGTAACTGTAACGCCACTTATACCACAGAGAATAAAAGTAAAACTTGTGGGCACGTAGCCGTTGGCACACACAGATCAATCATAGGACTGTCTCAGCCTTACACACAACTATCAAACTGCTCTCAATGAACTCTATTGAAAATATTAATTTACAAAAGGGATAACCAATTATAGTACTATGATGAGTAAATATAAGGCTGCTGTTGTAGCATCTCTATGAAATTGAAGGCTATGGTAGGAAGGCATCATAAGATACCGTACTTAATGAAATAAGAAGAGAAATAAATGACAGCTGAAAAATTTATTTATGAGATTTTTCCAAACCAGTCTGCGAGTAACCCATGATTCAATTGCTTTTGGGGACATTCTTGTAGATTACCCTGTTGGACAAAAGGGTACATAAGAGTCAGTAAATGTTTCTCTCTCTCTCTCTCTCTCTCTCTCTCTCTCTCTCTCTCTCTCTCTCTCTGTTGCTAGGAGAATATTCTAGCGTAGACTATATTCATAAAGATCTCGATTACTTTTAATTAAAACAAATTACTAAATTTCAGTTAACAAGAGTAGACAGATAATTTTTTGCGCCAGTATTTTATGAATAAGTCTGTGTTTATTTTGCAATGTTAGGTTACCATATGCAAATTTTTCGAAGACTACAAGCACCATAACAGCAACAACAAAAGAATAACCACAACAAGAGCCAAAATAAAAACGGCTGAATATAAGATTGGCTTATAATCCAAACGCCATAAAAACATAGGACATTATATGTCTGTCATTTTTTATGATCCTATTGTTTCGAAAGAAGGAAATGTCCTTAAGAAAATTCTCAGCAAATTATATCCAATATGACTCGTATAGCCTATCATACTGTAACTTTAAGGTAAACATAGGCCTTTTCTGGCTTTGTAGAGTGCAGTCACTGCGTGTCATCCCTCCGAATGTGTAAACGATTGCAATGAAATTGATTTTATGACTATTAAAATGTAAAAATTTCCTGAAATCAATATGAAATACCAGTCTGCATAGCTCTGAGAAAGTCTTGGTGTTAAGTTTAGAATGGCGAACACGCTTGACAATATCAGACGGTTATGGTCATTGTCCAGTGATTCAAGTGCACCGATTCGAACGCAGACATTCAACCGTCACCTCCCTATGCAGGTGAACCTCATTTACGATAAAAACAACATTGCAGCATCGCGCAACACTCCTGAATATCATGTTTTCCTCTTTTTTTTTTACCATTTTTAGGGAGGTGTGTATTATGATTTTATTGCAGGGGATAATATAACGTTTCCTTTTGATAATTAGCAGAACGTATTTTAGTTCGGTAAAACAACCATTGCTAAATAAATGAAGATGAAAAGAACCACAGGTTAACCACTTTTCGGAACCATTGCCAACCAATCAGCTTCAAGGAATGGTCGTGACGCAATCAGTGGGCGGGACCTAGCTGCAACGCATGGTGGACTTTGCTATAGTCCACGTTAAGTATACCTCAGTTAGAAAGTGATTTTTTCCACACTATTTTGTTGATGAAATAGACTGGTTTTACTGCTTTGAATAGGTCATGATACTTGACCTTGTAAAGAGTGCAAGGAAAAGAAACTCTTGATGGGCACCAATTGTTACATCAATATTGCACTTCAAAATTTTGTCAGTTTTAAAGAATATTCCCTGACGAGCTTGTTGGCGCGCGCTGGAACGGCACCGCTGTCCCCCCTACCCTCCCGATCCCCTCCCTACCCCGCCCCCACTCGGGGCGGACAAAAAGGTTTGCAGGAGGAGGATGGATGTCGCCCCTACCCGCCTGTTCCCCTACCTACCCCGCCCCCACCCGGGGCTGACAAACCGGTTTGCAAGGGGTGGGTGGCTGTGTCATACCTCCCCTACTGTCACCCGGGGGAGGACAAACAAGATCCAGTGGGATTTTATTATAGGTAATCCAATAGTATAAGCATCTTTAGCCAGTAACTGGGTGTTTATGAATACATAAGAACATTTCCCTGCGTGTTGATGCTATATGATGCGTCCATTTATACTGCTGTTCTTGAGCAGGTGCCCAGTGAACACAGCACCACTCACATTCCAAACCCATTTCTGTTATGGGAGATTTTCCGCAGCAGATTGGCAAGGTTTCTGCACAAGGCGAGGTTGCTATTTGCCACCGGTTCTTGAGTTATAACACTCACTGACAGGAAAAAATAATATTGATTTTAAACACTCATAACTGCAACGTAAAATAAGGGTCTTTGTAAAGCAAACAAAGTTATGGTAGTCAGATAAGTATAAACAGAAGACACGCACACTGCACGTTTCATGGGAGGGGGTATCTTACTTGCTCATCCCTAGAAAGAATTTAAAAGAAATGGACTTAGGTAAAAAGACAAAGGGTTGGATGGACTTGGGTAAAAAGACAAAGGGTTGGATGGACTTGGGTAAAAAGACAAAGGGTTGCAGGTCTTGAAAAGAATGTATAGGCCCCTACTCATGAAGTATGAAATATGGGAATCAGAACGCAGGAGCAGGATGGGTATTCTGCAGCGCTGAGGAGGACAAAGGGAACGCCAGCTGAAGGAATAATTTTGTTAAAATGATTAGTGGACTGACTTAATGATAAAAGCTGGCGTTGCAACTTTTGACGTCATAGACGTTTAAAACATCACGGTCATTAATAACATTAATGAAAAAGAGGATATGGGAAATCTCTCCCGCAATTGCACTTCTCTCTGAGAACTCAGAAACAGTGGTAGCTACCCTCCACGTCCTATCAGTTGGGAAGGAAACATGCTCGCGACCAGCATGCTCCGTACACTCAGTGGAACCAAGCAGGGGTTGCTCAGTTGTTATCAATCCTTACATTTTGTGCGTCTGTGTGGCCAGTTACATTGCCTTCGACTTGGATGCTATGACTGTGAGTGAATGGCAAAATAGGCCTTACATCGCTTTTTAACTGTATGTAAGGAAGGTGTAGTTATAAAGCACTTCATGTTTGTACAGTACTCTAGTCCAGTTAAGGAAATCGTACAATATGTCATGCCAGAACTGTAAAATTGTTACATATCCGAAAATAAGTATGAGATTTTGGAAAAACTGTACTTGATTTTTTTTTAATACCAAATTGGATTAATTCCTTGTACAATAACATTATCAAAAAAGCCTTCAAATAATCAGCTGAGTTTTCGATGATAGTAGAGATATGCGGCTAACTTTACGGACAAATTTTAGAATATTGTTTAGTCTCTGTGCTATCCATTACAATAATCGTATGTAATATAATTCATCGTTTTCCAGATTTCTTTTCGAAAAGTCCCACAAATTTACAACGACCCAGGGTAGTCAACATTGTAACGACCTTACGAGGCTTTCAGGTAAGAGGTTTGTTTCTTTGCGTTGATTTTACATGGAAGACATGAGCAAAAACTTTCAGGCTGTTCAGAATCAACTCGACACTTGCTTACGAGTATCTGTGTTTATTCTTATCTCGCCAGCTATTTCCTGAAGAAATTGCGCAATTTTTCAGTCTCCTGTGATCTGTCCCCCGGTGTATGGAATACTGTTACATTGCTTTGATTTTCACGTGTCCATTGTTGAGGATAATTGCATTTGTCACATATTTTGTTGTTCTCATTTCATATCTTTTAGGAAAGAATCCTGGTGTATGCTTGCTGACTTAGTATGTGCAGTAATATAGAAATATGGTAATTTTTCTATTTGTTTCGCTTTTTAAAATAACATCTTGGATTAATTTCGCCAATGGCCAGTGCACCATGCCGTATTGTTTAATCATGTGCAAAAACCCGCACCCTAATTATTTATGTATATATTTTGAAGGATACATCGTCCCATTTCACTGAGTTGCTGAAATTGTTTTATCTGTCAAGTATTATATATACAGTGCACTCTGACTTTCAGTGTATATACTATCTTGTAAGCAATTTGTTCGATGCACTGTCATTCAAATTCTCTTGTGATTGCTTGGTTGAGCTAGAGAAATGTCCATCTTATGGAACAGTACGGTGGAGAACAGATCATTCACAGTATTATTTAAATAATCTTACAGTGACCACGTGCTCCAGAACTCGATCTTCCCATGTAATTTCATTTTCTTTTTCCCTCTTTATAACTGCACTAAACTAGTGTATTTTCCTGGTCTTTAAAGTTATAGGAATGTCCCATTATAATTCGAATCATCAGGGATTTGACTCATCTGTCTGCACCGTTTATTCTAAGAACCATTTTCTCACAGACCTTTCCCTGTACTTTCATTTACCAGCGAGTTCTAGGTAGCTTCTAGACCGATCTCATCCTAGCACAGCCTTGCAGAAATGATAAAAGCCAGTGGCCCTCGTGGCAGAGCCATTGCCAACTTGATGAAAATCACTAACATAGGTACGATTAGTTTTTTTATTCAAAATACTCACTTTCAGGTAGCCCTAAGCAAGCCAAGCCTTACTGCCTTTGCCTCACGTGATGCACGACAGTTAACACGCAGTGTAGGAAGTGACGATACCTCTGCTGGTCCTGCCTGTAGGTTTTGCTGTTCCCCTAAATTAATCAGCATGCCCACCCCTTGCAAGAAGAGCCAGAGAACTGTCAACTTTTCTCTACCTTCTCTCCACTTTGTAACTACGCTTTTGGACGATGCAAGTTTTATTAGCCTAGAACGACTTGCTAGGCCCCTTGCCTCATCATCTACCAGTGATCCCTCTCCCCTCTCTCTCTGACAAGTGAGAGGAGCAATTTGATCCACTAACATCTAACATATACCGAGGTGTAAGATTGTCTTTATCCTGCTGCAGTTTTGTACTTTCGTTTCACTGACTTTTGTGAAATGGTCGTAAGGGATTTCCTCAGATCATCTCGATTTGTAGTTATGTGAAATATCTGTCCCCTGTTTTTCTTTCTCTTCTCAGGTGAATTCATTTGCATACCAAAAGTTATAGTATCGTGGCCCATGTACGTGAATGGTTACTTGCGTGCATGAAGAACAATTATAAATTGTAGATTGATTTTAAAATCAGCAAACACAGAGGAGTACAGGGAGTACTTCGTTATAAATACACGTTTATATTTGTGTTCTTGCGGCAAGATTATTTCATATAAAATTACTTATTTCTGGATTTACGTCCAAGGTTGTTATAGAATGAATTCTGTTGCTAAAAACATCCGATCCTGTCCAAAAAGATTATTTTTATATATTGAGGGTCACATTCAGTCATGTTTCTAGAGTATATGACACTGAAGTTACTGATGTTGAGTGCTTTGTTTTTTTTTTTTCTTTTTACAGGAAGCAGAACCAGAGCAACTCTCAGTTCAGGTGGCAGAGAGTAAACTTCAACTTGCAGAGAGCAAACCATCAAATATTTCGCTAGTCACCAGTAGACCCCTGGAAAAGAAGTGTAACGTTTCGACGGAGCCAGTATTGTCTATTGTCCCTTGGCAGAGAGTGACTTACCCAGGGAAACTATGGAAGGGCCTCCAACTCCCGATGATAACCATTGGAAGCTCTGGAAGGCTTGGGAACCTCATGGGGAATTACGCTTCGATATTCGGCCTAGGTCGCGCTTACAACACGACTGTGAGGATTGACGTGGCGTTACAGAAGCAGCTCGCTAAGATATTTCCACGTATCACGATCCCCTCCATTGACAGTAAGTAGAAAGGTATCCTGCCTGTTGTTTAAGTGAGAGGACTCTTTGGGTCATTTCTGTCCGTTGAGGTTTTAACGTAAGTGGCGTCATTTTCAAAAGTTTGACTGAGGACGACACCATAGTGTACGAAGAAAATTGAGCAATGTATTTTTACCATCACTGGAAAAGAATGAATTTGTTATTTCATACATTGAAATTTCCCCACGTTTAGAAAGATAAGATAACAATGCTTGCTTCATCCGCAGTGTCACGTTCACAGAGGAAACCAATTGTACAGTAGATATGAAAGCTTCCATGACAGTGAAGTGCGATAAGATAGATATTTTGTGTGAATGTGCACGTGACGTTTGAAGGAGGCAAGAAAGTTTATTTTAGTCGATGCCCGTGGTTAATTCAGCCTTTTCCGGTTCGTTTACTCCCCCCGTAGCAAATGCATCCATGGCAGAGTTACAAAGCCTGCCCTACCTCGGGAATTACGTCTATGGGGACAAAGAAGCAGCGGCAGCTGGTCTCTTAGGGGCCCACGCCTTCCTCGCCAAAGGTGAGTCAATCTGTAACGGATAATAACTCCAGTTCCGTCTGCTTATCTGTCTTAGTTTTGCTTGTCTGTCAGTCTGTCTGTCTGTCTGTCTGTCTCTCATGAGTTGTAGTAGGCTGATTTCAGGAATATTCATAGAAGGGTAGGCGTTGTATCGAGAAGTTAAGCGGATTTTCAGACGGAAGAACTTGGTTGTTTTCCCGTTCTGTGTATACGTCTGTTTATTAGACCATTGTTTGGGTTCCGCGTTTTGAGTTCTTGTGGTTAGATCGTTAAAATCGACGTGTTATTGTTTATAAGCGTGAACGCTTTTCACCCTGTATGAATCAAATAGTTATTTTGTATTCGTAGCCTATTTACCACCCTATGTGCGATCATGCACCCACACACACGCACACGTGCATACATACATACACATATTTAAATATATATAGGTATATATATACATACATATATATATATATTATATATAATATATATATATATATATATATATATATATATATATATATATATATATATATATTTATCATATCACACACACACAAGCATACATACATACACACATACATGTACAGTATATATATATATATATATATATATATATATATATATATATATATATATATATATATATATATATAACATCACCTTCATATACAATCAGTGCTACAAACGTCCTTTAATCACTCACACATATTTTCATATATAGCATACATGGACTTATTATCAACTAAAAATTCCCCTTCGGTAACATATATGAAAATATATTACTTCTGGAGGTAGAGTGAATTGATATTAAAAAGACGTTTGTAGCTTGATTATATATATATATATATATATATATATATATATATATATATATATATATATTATATATATATATATATATGTAGATATATATGTATATATGTATAATTGATATAGGTATATAGATATACATAGATATATAGTTATGTATCCTACACAGAAAAATTATATTTTTCAGCAAATACAGTTTCAGCGCGAAAAAACGGGTAAATAGGTGAGTAAGGTATACGAAGGCGGGTATCAGAGACTTTTGTCGGAACATGAACATCTAACCATTAATCTGCACCCTTCCGATTAGAAAGCAGGCGCTTGGAGCGCTTGCTTGAGAATAAGTCGTAAAATTAAATCTACCAAATAATTGGAGTTCTGTTGTCCTCTTGACAGGCTCGTAAGTGATTGCAAATAGCAAATTACTAAATCTTCCCGTTACGCGGACAATTGCTCGTGAACAACACACTGGACTCAGAGTGAATGCTTTACCCCGTATGAAAGTTGCCGAGTTTTCCGATTCGCATTGCGCGAGTCACTTTTTCTCATTTGCTGGTTTTGCAATGGACCTGTCAGACGGCCGTGTTGACGTAAATATCGTAGCACTCTTTGCAAGATGTTTTATATACAGTAGAATCGACCCCTTCCTCGAGTAAACATCATTTGGCAAGCCTTAGTGGTTTTTGCATGGCGTAAAATGAATTGTTTACAAAGCATAACACTCCCAAGAAAGACCTTTTTTGGTCGTGAGACTATCATGCAGATAACTGAATGTCTCAAATCTTTTGACGTCCTTTTTTATCATCCAGAACATTGGGGTTCCCAGTGAATCTTTATTTAAACAAGAAACAAGCACGTTCCAGTGTGATTAAAACACCATGGACTGTCCATTGCGAAGAAATTTATGTTGCTGAGGTTAGCCAGTCAATTTTGTTCAAAGATTAACTGAAATCATTGATCTGAGAGTTCAGGCCTTTCAAAGGCAGTATGAACCAGTCAAGAGGGCACTGGAAACTGGATCATGTGGACGAGCTCATTTTATGGCCAGTCCTTAAACAAGTGATTCATGAGACCTTACACTTGAAATGTAGTTGTAAATATAATTGAGAAGTTAATTTGATAGGAAGGAAGGGAAAATAATATTTGGGAGAAATATGGTCTAGGTTAGGTGCAGTAAGGTGGGGAAAAATTTAGGGGTTTGCGTATTTCGAGAAATTCTAAGCTTAGTTGCTTAAGAGAAATAAAAGGATGATACCAATTTGAACGAGTTTACACAGGGATAAATAAAGTAATCCAGGACGTACTTGCTGAAAGAAAGGGAGGGAATGTTGAACATTTTAGGGGTGAATCTGACCACATACTAACGTGAGAAAAAGTTGAGTGTCAGAGAAGTGAATTTACAGAGATGAAGGTTAATGAGAATGTGGATTTAGATTAAAATAAAATACGCAAATGGAAAGAATCTGCCCGAAGAATTATTAAGGCAAAGGTTAGAAGAATGCCGATCTGAATGATAATAAATTTAAGAATGCTTCTGGAAGAGGCTGTTGAGTATAAGGTGCTATTTAAGAGGTCAGAGATTGAAAAGATGTCTGTTTATGGATGCGGTATAAGTGTAAGTATTGTTGATTGGCTGACCTGGTTGTTCAGGGTAAGTCTGGATGAGGGAAAGGTTTCATATGAAGGCGTGAGAGTAAGATGACAAAAACTCTAAGTGCAAAGTTGTGGGATAAGAGAATCATCTGTAACTGCAGTGTGGAGTCCTTTTTTTTTTATACTGAAGAGTAGCTGCAATGATTACTGAAAGTTTAAAATTGTTTGTAAAAGAATATGCAGGTAATAGGAAACTAGGAAGACGGAGCACTGGATGTTTATATAGATGATGGAAGAATGAAAGCTGTTGGTTCATAGAGATATTCAGGATCAGAGTAACAGATAGTAGGCCCACAAGTGTGTGAAGCTAGGAGGGCAGCAGAGTGTATGCAAAAGGTATGGAGGAGAAGATTAATGTTTATGGGAGCCAAAGTTGGGCTGTATTAAGGAAGGCTCGATTTAAAAAGACAAAAAAAAAAAGTGTAGATCGGGCGTGTAAATGAGAAAAAAAAAATACTTAACAATTTTGAGGTGAATTGTTTATGTAGTGTGTGGACTAAGGACTGACGGGATGAGAAGTTTAGAGATATGATGCCATGGTTACAAGTTAGTGTTGCTGTAAGAAGCAGTGATTTTAGACGGTCTGTGCATGTGCCGAGAATGGAGGAAGAGAGTTTTGTGAAAAGTGCCTTCAGTAATTCAAGAATGTAGGAGGAAAGAGGAGAGAGATATGTAAAAGACTGTATAGATGGAAAGGAAAGGTTCTGAGTTAGTCTCCTTTTTTTTTTTCATCCAGAAAAGGAGAATCAATACAAGATTGACACATTGGCTATGGCGGCTGAGGTGCTGCTGATGAGACTTCTTTGGAGACATTTGAAGGGCAAATATTGTGTATGTTCAAACAGTCAAAGTAAGAATGTTCCAGCATCGTCTGTGGAGCCTCCTTATGTTGTGGGAATTTTTTTTTTTTTTTTTTTTTTTTTTTTTTTTTTTTGCAATGAGGAAAATATAGTCAGTCGATTACCATTCATATCTTTCTTGAGGGGATGGTACCAAGAGATACATTATAAATGTATTGTGAATGTGTCAGTTCATTTGATAGAAATCATTTCCCATATATGTATTCATGTTTGTGTATGCACACAGTTATATCACAATAGTTGGATTGTTTATACATACAGTTATATCAAAATAGATGGATTGTTTATACATACAGTTATATCAAAATAGATGGATTGTTTATACATACAGTTATATCACAATAGATGAACTCCTTAACTATTTACTTTTTACTTTGGGTCACACATTCAAGAGTATATAATGATTATTTTCCTTTACCACCAAGCCTTGAATCTGTTCAGAAGTAAACAGAGTCAAAGTGACTAGCATAAGATATATAAAAAAAAAAAACGCACTTTGTCAGATTTTGATTCATTGCTGACTTTGAACACTCTTGCTTTTATTTTGTACAATAAAATGTTTTGAAGAGTTTATTATTTGTGTTTTCAGGATATCCAATAGAGATACAGCTGTTCCATGCATATGGCTGTGAAATTAGGAATGAATTTACATTTGCACCAGACATACAAGAAAAGGTGAGGCACATGTTGGGAAGTAGCCGTACAGTAGACTCATAGAATTTCATTCGGCAGAATTGTTTGAGCCGTATAGTGCGAATCCTGGTATGTGTATGTGTGTTCGGATACTAGTGTTGCGGGAAACATGTATAGAGCGGGGAAATGTTCAGTCAGAACATTTTTAGGGAATGTTTTCAATGCATCATTTCCATAACTCACCTAACCTAACCTCACCTAAACTGTGGCACCATGTACTGCCCAACTAGGGTGCTTTTGGCCCTGGACCCCCTTTAGCCATGTTGAAAGATTATGCCAGAGGTGCTGACAGGTTGCTATGCCCTGGATTAGGTCAGAATAGGAAGTATCGAGCTAATTGGGCCCCTCCCTCCCTCCCACCCTCCCATTGCACTGTGTCTACATATGTGGAAGGCTCAAATTATTGATATTTTTGGGAATAGCACTCTCCTGAAAGTCACTTAGTGGGATTATTCATATTGCATTATATATATATATATATATATATATATATATATATATATATATATATATATATATATATATATATATATATATATATATATATATATATATATATATATATATATATATATATATATATATATATATATATATATACACACACATCTCTGTAAAATACACAAACGCATGTATATGCTTTTAGAAAAATCCAGAAGTTTCACAGTCGTTAATTTTCTGTCTTTCAACGCACAAAAAAATCTTCTCTTATTTTTCGGAGCCGCAGCTTTGATTACATGACCACTGCACAAAAATGTGATGGTATTTTTTTTTTCTTTTTTATGCGAATGGCGAAGTCGTAACCTCCTCTGTAGGTCCCTTTGTGATTTTTTCCCCTAATTTCTTTTTAGCCGAATCGAAGATGCCAAACACTGGTTACATATTAATGGTAGATGGGATCCCGAGTACGCAACTACCTGGATGGGGAGTTTGAAGTTTAGTTTCGCACAACTGGAAATTTTGGAGCAGGTCAAAACTGGTCTTTCTGTGAGTGGAGAGGAAGAGAGAGTTTGAGAATTGCTCTGTCAGAAAATGATTGTTGTTTGATTGGTTGATTGGAGGAAATGGGTCTGATTTCTCTTTTCTAAATAATGCTTATTTTTTTCCTTTTAGACCATTCGGAAATTAGTATAACACTTAGTTTGTTTAAATCTGTTCACAGTAATGTGTTCATATGAAATAAAAACATTGTTCTCGAAATAAATTGACTTGAATAACGTCTCTGTTTTGACGAACTGGCTTATCCCATTTTTGTTTGTTTTTTTGTTTTCCATTCAAAGTGTCTCAGTTTTTGATACTGTATAACATATCAAAATTTCAGCTGTCTGCGTTGTCAGATTTTCCTACAAATTTTCCCCCGTAGGGGGTTACTGCCGACAGTGCACCTCACCCGGTGCATTGTAGGTATTTCTTAAGGTTCTCTGCAGCGTCCCTTCGGCCCCTAGCTGCAACCCCTTTCATTCCTTTCACTGTACCTCCTCCATTCATATTCTCTTTCTTCCATCTTGCTATCCACCCTCTCCTAGCAATTGTTTGAGAGTGCAACTGCGAGGCTTTCCTCCTGTTACACCTTTCAAACCTTTGTACTTTCAATTTCCCTTTCAGCTGTGAAAGACCTCATAGGTCCCACTTTTGGCCTTCGGCCGAAATTCCATATCCCATTCGATATTCCATTCCTACAAAATTTCCACAAACGATGAGCCAGTTAGAAGCTCTGAATAATATCAAAATCTCTAAAGCCGATTTTCTCAGAATGAGGAAAGATTGGCTTACGCCAGCTCGTCAAACTAGGGACGATAATTTACATTCACAGTTGCAGTATTTTTTTTTATATAAACATTTCCTTGCGTTCTTAATGTCTCGGGCAATTTTAATGTTTTTGTTTTCCGTCTTCATTGTGACCTTCACAGGTACGTCAGTTTTGGTTGGCGAAGAAGAACCTCATCACAGATACCGTTTTGGTTGGTTTCCACATAAGACGAAAGGATTACCTGAAGTATGTCAAGGTAAGTATTTTTGGCGTATCTTTTGATAAGGCTTAACCGCATGGAAAATTTGATAGTGAGTACGCTAGTTATTGTTACACACATTATACACACACGTATGTATGTATATATATATATATATATATATATATATATATATATATATATAAAATATATATATATATATATTTATTATTATAAAATCCACGTCAGAAGGTGAGTGAAGACCGGGACTTTGAACAAGTACTTTCGTAGTTTATTCCACATTTTCAAGTTCACACTGAATACAAAAGATTGTTGTTTTTAAGATTAAGCCATCCTTGTGCTGGCACGGGCTCTTGCTCCTAGAGCAGCCCGTAAAAATTACAAAAAGAAATTGACAGAGCCTTATATACAAAAACAGAATGGGGGGGGGGCGGATTTGCAGTTTGTTAATCTTGGCAGCATGATCTTTAAACAAGAAAGACAGGGAAGAAGGATCAAGGGATAATCCAGGGTGGAGATTAACATTCCTGGTGGAAGTAGCTTCAATAAACAGTTTCTAGCAGATTCCTTTTCCCAATGGTCCCTTGATCCTTTGTCCCTGTCTGTTTAGTTTCAAGAACATGCTGCCCAGATTAACAAACTGTAACCCCCGCCCCACTTCTGTTTTTGTATATAAGACTCTCTCAATTTTTTTGTATTTGGTGTAAACATGAAAATGTCGGATAAACTACGAAAGTGCTTGTCCAAAGTCCCGGTTTCCGCTCACCTTCTGACGGGGATTTTCTGATATTCTCCAGCACGTGTCCCTTCGTGCTGCATTGGATATGTACAGTATATAATTTGTGTGTGTGTGTGCGTGAGTCGTGCATGAAGAAAGAATGGTCGTTGCAGGAAAACCAGTGGCTGTAAAGTAACCCCTGGGTAGTATAATTTCTATAATTTACTCTTCTCATCTAAACACAACCTACCTCTTCTTGACCATAAGAAATCAAAAACACTTGGAATCTGGGAAAACAAAAGAGCCGCAGATAAAGTGGTAAGTTGTCACTTGATATGTAAGATCATTTGGAGACCATAGAAGCGAGACATCACGAAATTCATTTCCACCTTACACTGTCAGAGATCCGATACTGCTATTCATTGTCATATTTTAGGTTAAACTTTAATGCGCCTCCAGTCTACTTTCCTTCACTGAGTTTGAGAATCCAAGACGTAATATATTTTCCTTCGCTTTTCAAGTCGGGGTTTAATCGTCTGGGCATTTTTATTGTAATTGGTACACTCCAAACACTGTTTAGAGATGTTGCATGATGTTATTGCTCAGTTTGACTTCTAAATTTCCAGTCACACACCCTCCCCCAACACACGCACACACTAAAATCTCTTAGGTCCAGTAAATTCGAATTTATATCATTATTCTTCGAATCGAGCTCTTTTGAACGCAATAATTTTTATTGTATGATGCAAAAGGCAAAAAAAAAAAAAAAAAAAAAAAAACTGAAAGTTGGTTGATTTTCCCATTGAGTGATTATCCGTCTAAAATTCTAAATAGAAACGCATTTATATTGCCAGCAACCCTTAACGTGAACCACATTCGTGTTCTTCAGCACAGAGGAGAGCAGATGCCGAATCAGACGTACTACAGCAACGCGATGAAATTCTACAAAGACAAGTTTTCGAAGGTCGTTTTCGTCGTTGGATCAGATGACACGAAGTACATCAAGGGGGAGTTCAAAGGTCGCCCCGATGTCATCTTTGTGCCAGGTAAAGGACTTTCAGTGAAGAATTTGTATGAGGATTATGATGTCGTTTTTGTACATGCATACTCAGATTACCCATTCATGCAGGGGTTCTTGTATATAGTTTAGCCTAACCAGTAATAGGTGACATATACGAAGTCTAAAACACTATAATAGAAAATGAAGCCAGTAATTCATCATCACAGCTTCTGACGTATATCACAGAAGAATACATTGCCATAATTATTTTTATTTCCTTAAAGTAAAAAAAGAATCAGGTTTGCTCTCCATTCCTATTTACACAAAGGACATTACGTACTTGTTCTAATTATTAATACACCATCCATTTCCAAAAGACTTTTGGTACCTGATTACTCTGCATATTTACCTGTGTGTATACTCCACATCTGACGCGCATACTCGTACATGCAGTATGCTATTATCTTGCATTCTGTATTCTCACCGTCAATTCGTCACGACCACGCACAATATATGGCTATACTTTGCATGCTTCCATACACGCCCAGTCTACGTCTTAACTTGTTTTCGCTCTTCACCCCGCCAGGTAAAAGCCCGGAGGAAGACATGGCCATCCTGGCGTCTTGTAACCACAGCATCATAACCGTCGGGACTTTCGGCTTCTGGACGGCTTACCTGGCAGGGGGGCTCGTCGTTTATCCAGGCGATTTCTACATCCCAAACTACCCCCTCCAAAAGGACAGGTACGAAAGAGCCGGCATGGACCTCTTCGTCCCGATTCCTCGTACCTGACGTCTTGACGCCTGTCTTCCTTCCGCAGTTTCTCAGAAGTGCTAATTTATTTCACTCCTAGACTTGCCGCAGCGGTCGTGCTGTGAAGTACTTATATTCATCGTTCATTCATGCTTGCATATACGTTCATTGGCACTTCTTGGTGTATCTTTGTCATCACATTATTCGGTCATTTTTGTAATATAAACCTATAACATCATATACATACACATAAATACAGTATATATCATATATATATATATATATATATATATATATATATATATATATATATATATATATATATATATATATATATATATATATATATATATATATATATATATATATATATATATATATATGTATAGTTGTTTTTGTAATGTTACCTCAGTCTGCATTTGTCGACGGTACAGAATAATGATTCCATGAGAAAATAGTTTTAAAGAGTTACTTCAGGATACAAATTAATTCTTTTTATATCATTGTCTCCATAAATTATTTATATTTGTGATAGTAAAGAATAATTTTCGCAGATTTGGTTTCATTTCTTCATTAGATTGTGTATGTCCATCTCCCAGTAGGATTTCGAAAGAAGAAGAAATGTCAGTTAACTACGTGTTAAGATTAGACAGAAGTCAACGACAACATCAGTAAGATTAACTAACCTTATATTATGTAACTGAAGAGTTGATTTTTCCTCTTCGTCTTTCAGCACCGTTCATTAAGAAATAAAACTTAAAATAGAATTTTCCCCCAATTTTTCGCGAAGGTTGGTTCTGGCGCGGCCAGTCAGCCAATCCACCAAATTGCGGCAGAAACCCGATCCGGTCACAGGACACGAGCTTCGCCGAGGGGTGTGGCCTGCAGCGTATCCCTGAGCTTCGCAGTTTAGTTCTGCGTTGTAGTTGTGTCTTCCATTTTACCCCTAATTATCAGTACAGTATATGCCCCTAATTTTGTCCTCCTCCCAGTTTGGATGTAAAACATTTTTTTCAGAAGAAGGACATCACATAGTGATAAAGATGGTATGCGGAAACCGTCGACAGTTTTACGAAGACTAGTTGCGTAACCTAGTTTTTTGGTGAAATCCAGAACGCTGGCGAAAAGGAGTAACTTCGCTTAAGGCAGCTGGTTTTTCTATGTATTATCCGTAACAAATGACCATAGAAAACTAGTTACAGCTTCATTCAGTTCATCATGAGGGGATGTTATAAAACAGGTTAAATAGCTGTCAATCTAGTATTGTATTATGGTTTTTATGTATCGTTCAACAGATCTTTACGATACTGTATTTTCTCACGGACTCCTTTTGTCAATAATTACCTATTGTCATTTGCTTGAAATACTTAATTTATAATAAAGAAAAAAATTACTATTTAGAACAGTAACAATGAATAGAGCAAATTTGGAAGGCATTCACTACGGAAGAAAATATAGACGAAAAAATGGAAGAAATACATTTACTGGCGTAAACCTGTCAGAGAATGACGTCATGCACCCCAGACAGAGGAGCAACAGGACCCCAGGAAGTTGTTGGGTAATGGATTACCAAATATTGATCTGCCTTTTACCTCCTTTCTCTTCTTTTGTTGCTTCTCTCTTCTCGTTGGTTTGCCTTCAGATACTTTCTTTTCGTAGAGCTCATTTCACTGGTAATCATTCTTAAGGGAATCTTAACTCTTTCATTTTGTTACGCTGTCGCGTCGGTAAGTCTGTATGGCAAAGCCTGTAATCATTTTTCCCGCGCAGGTTAGATCCAACGGGGTTATATATACGAAGTCAAGGAGTGTTATCAGCACACCCACACACAACTTACTGTCTCGTGCAATGCGGTGAAGGAATCAGATCGATAATTCTGGTTCCTACAGCCAGTCCAAGGTCTCTCTCTCTCTCTCTCTCTCTCTCTCTCTCTCTCTCTCTCTCTCTCTCTCTCTCTCTCTCTTACTACAGACGGGGTGTTGAATGTGTTTGCTTCTGATATACAAATGCATGGGTAAATTACATGCATATGTTTGGGAGTATTTATGCAGTTTCACGATAACGATATTTTTCACTGGGAAACAACCAACCCTTAAAGATAAGAACAGCTTGTTAAGAAGTAAGAACTCATTACCCTGAGTAGGGTGATAGCTAACGGCACGCGAGACGGCTGCCCTGTGACTGTCCAGTACAGTAGTTTCTGAAATTTCCTCGGTGAAAGACAAAAATAAAAGGCTGCGGTGTTTTCTGGTCTATTTCGGATTTAAGTATACCTTAGTTTAACCAGACCACTGAGCTGATTAACAGCTCTCCTAGAGAGGGCTGGCCCGATGGATTAGACTTATTTTACGTGGCTAAGAACCAACTGGTTACCTAGCAACGGGACCTACAGCTTTTTGTGGGATCCGAGCCACATTATGACGAGAAATGAATTTTTATCACCAGAAATAAACATTCCTCTAATTCTTTATTAGCCGGTAGGAGAGTCCAACGCTGGGCCAACAGCGTGCTAGGCGACAGCTCTACCCACTCTCCAACGAAGAGCTTAAGAGTGAAGAAGAACGCCAAGAAAGAGTGAGTACGAAAACCATGGTAGTTCATTATTTCTTGAGAAGCGATGTCATGTTACAGTTGACGTTCGTCACAACGATGCCCGATTCTCCTCTGCAAAACTAACCAGAATAAATCTTTAAGGAAAGCGTGTCAGTAATGTACTTAGCATTAACTACTTAGATAATTTGTCTATGTCAAGATAGGCCTGATTGGATTTTTTTTTAGAACAATATTGGGTAGATCTAAGTAACAGATGCACGGCGGGTATTTAGCGAGAAATGGTGGTTTCTCAAAGGATTTTGCTTATTTACAATTTAACGTTATTTTTTGGGGTCGAATGTAATTAACCTTGTAATTAACCCCCGAAGTCCACTCAACAAGGGGTTTCCGTGCGCGATCTTCACAAGACAGAGCACGGCTACGTCTGTTTGGAACGGTTCATATCTCGTCCGGCAAGTGCAATAACGTGTTAACGTAGGGGTACCGCCCCCTCCCCGGCCCAGTACTAAACACGGCGAAGGGACATTCCATTTGGCCCCCAACAAACAAATGCACCGCCAGTATCAGAAGCCTTAAAGGTGTAGAAAAAAACCTGTTTCCAAAGTAAAAACAGGCGTGGAGCGAATACTTAGAATTACCCAACATTGCCTAGCGTAACATTTCTGAAGCCGGAAATGAGTCTAACCAGTATTAGCTAGTTTTAAGAATCGCATGCGAATGGAAAATAGGACTACAACCTTTTTAATATTCTAGGCACGCCCTTTGTAAAGTCGGAAATTCCGGTTCCATAGCGTTTTGAGGTGAAGCACCGGCAGATTGTTTATCATTTTCTTTGTTTTAACGTTGTATGGTAACAAAACACTTCCTGGACTAAAGTACGAAAAGGTTTTCACAAGCGGTCGGTGACATTTTGCCGCTGATGTTATCAAGTAGGAACTTGATGGATGATATGTTATACGCTTCCGTATGAGACAAGCCAAAATGCCAGTGGTAATTAGTACTATATCCAAGCAAGCCTTGCCTAAAAGTCATAGTAAAATTCGGACGAAAATAAACAATCATAAATAAATAAAGTTAACACATGACGAAAGAGGTAAAAACGAGATACATATATTTATATTATGTTCTAACTCCAACTAGAGTGATTTCTTTGTTATTAATAGTTCGAATCTCCTTGTGGGGTACTAGTTATTACAGGTATGCTCCCGCTATTGATGGGTCGGTCTTGAAAGCTAAATTTGTATATGTTCTGTGAGAAAACCAGGGCTTCATAGACTAACGGTTAACTAACCAGTATGTAGTATTTGTATAGTAGTATATTATTAAATAATATATATATATATATATATATATATATATATATATATATATATATATATATATATATATATATATATATATATATATATATATATATATATATATATATATATATATATATATATATATACACACACACACACACGAGAGAGAGAGGCAGGAAGGCAGTTTAATTTCATATTTTCTTGGAGCATCGAAATTCGATGGCTCGTCCTTGCGGGCTGTGTGAGTAGCTACGAATCTTGCATAATTCATCAATTATGAGGGTCGTTCTTAAACCGATAGTTTTTTTTACGTTGCGAATGTTTTGTTTGCTGAGGAATTTACACGATTATCTTTTTGCAACTGAAAAATGCACGCAATCGTTTCCAGTTCTTTAGTTGACGCGTATAGATATAACTGGTTTAGCCGAAAATATGCTTGAAGAAATGCACACCAGTTACCAACGGAGTTGTAGAGCATAACCACGAAAACTAAGAAACTTTTAGGTGAAAGCTGTATTGCCGAATTACCATCGTTTTTAGAGCGTAGTCCTTGCTTTCATTTTTTGAGTTGTGGAAATGTAATGGAGAAATGCAAAGGTTTTAGGTTAAAGTGTTCGAATAACAAGTTTGATAAGCTTATGAAGGTTGTATTACACAACAAACGACGTGTTGTCACGATGGGGTTGCCCCGGGAGCGAAAACTTTAGCTTAAAAGACCTTTTTTGGCTGTTGCCAATATTATACAATGAAATGCTGAACAACTAACAAATTTTAGTGAATGATTTCCCCCAAATCTTCGTAAGATTTATATTACGAATCTTGTTTTAGATTCAAAATGTCTGTATTTTAGAGCTGCAAATTTGTTTTTCTGGTTTTGTAGTATTATATTAATAAAAGGCTTTTTTGTGGGGGAGATCTGCAAACTGTTTGGTTTTGCGGACCTTTACTAAAGACCTATACACTAACTTGTATTTTATTCTATAGATTTTAGGTACATAACTTGATAAATGAGATTGAAAATAAATTGCTTGAGTTTCGTGACCATCTTTTTCACGTTTATGTAGTTCCATCAGATTAACGGTCTCAGATCCTCTGGTCTGAATTAAGCTGTTACACGAGGCATAAGCTTGAACGTTTCGCAAGTACCTCTTAGTTCGAGATCATTGCTTATCCGTATTAAGTCACTTTCAGTCCTGAAAGCTCACTTCTGCAACTGAGAGCCGGTTGTCTTTTAAGACACCATATGGGGTCAGGCGAATGACCGATTACTCGTACTAAAGACTGTTTCAAAAGTGCCTTGGTTACTCATAGTTCTGGGGCTATTTGTTTTGCGTTCAGATAGTCTCTTGAGCCTAGCAGCAAGAATTGAATATATGAAATAAACAGCGTCATTGGCTACCCACTAAAGCAAGAATTGAATGTAAAATGTGTGTATAGGCGTACGTATCGATTAGGAATACAAATAAGTATAAATGCACGTGTGTGCATGGATAATTAAAGGTTAATGGAGCGTATGTCATGTCATTTTCATTTCATGTAGCATAACCCCAGATTTTTCATTCCCGGTTGACCTCGGTAACAATAAAAAGCGACATATTCCTCCATCAGAAAGTTTGAAAACTTTTTTTAAACACTGAAGAGAACTCAGTACCTTTGAAGTTTTTTGTTAGTATTCTCGTAACATAATGTTTGATTTTGTGGGCGAGAGAATTTTCTCACTTTATCAATTTTCGTAAATGTTTAGATTATACAGCTAAAGATATCTAAAATGTGTGGAAAAATTATTTTAACAGGTTAAGCATTATAAAATTATCAAAGTTTTTTATTTTACAGTAAAGATTCTTGAAGCAATAATAATTTACACTGATTTCCTAAGATTTTTCTAGAAATTTTCTCCTTTATTTAGTTACAATTTTCTAGTGTTTTGCATTTTTTTTTTTTTTTTTAACAACATAACACACCCATTTCATGAACAATCTAACGGCTGCTGACAGCGACAAGTTGGACCTGAGAATAAAGCTGTAACTTATTTACACAGACTAATAAGAAAAAAGCGTGCGTAATCGACAGTTTAGACCAAAGTAAATAGATCGACCTTATCAATAATTAAGTTGATTAAGCGTACCATCAAGGTTAGGGGCTCCATTGTGAAGTTTACTTTTATTTTTTCTTCCATTTACCAACGAGATTCACGTTTATTTTTTGCAATAAGTGGTCGGCAAGTGTAACGTAACCCCCTTGTGCCGCCAGGTTTAGTAGCCATAAACCTCAAAATGACGTATCCCCAAAAGCCCTTCTTCCTCTCACACAGTCAAGCAATCCCCCCAACTACCCCATTGCAGCTTCTTTCCAGTTGCTGTGTAAAATCCATTATTACTCTTATCATTATCCTCTTCAGCTTGAAGGTGTGGATGGTGATAAAAATTTAATTGAAGTCTTAGTAAGGAAGTTATTTTAGTAATATTTCCTACTCCATCAGTTGCTGAAAGGCGCTAATCAGTTGCAGAAAGGCGCTATAATTGCTTTAGTACAGAAGGAAATATGATCAAACAGATCAAGATCTCGCACACAAAACTTAACACTATGAGCGAGAAATCGGCACAAAGAAATCCAGATGGGCTCTCTCGTATCTCTCCCTTTGCATCGGATAATTAGGGATGTGGAAATCACCCGGGTAAACCACGTATCCGCCTGCCAGGTAGGATGTCCAGAAGCCAAATGTGCCGACGGTCATGATACTGTGGTCGCAGGAGTTCAGAATGGCCATGTCTTCTTCTCGGTTTGCACCTGTTGGAGAGAGAAGCATCTGGTTAAGTTAATGATTGGCTTAGTACTATAAGCTATCGCAGTGATGGTCGTTTGATTTTGACGAATTAAACCTGCCGTCAAAAGAAGTATGGTCTAGGCAGGAACCCACTAAGACAGGGTCGGGCAGACAAGGGATTAATGATGATGAGTCAGGGTGCCCATTCTATCAAGTTCTGAACATTTTCGTTCAATACTGAAACTGCAAAATTTGGAACAGAGCAGTTGCGTACTAAATAGGCTACACATGTGGAGGAACGGCAGCGAATATCCAAGTACTGTATGTACAGTAGGTTTAAACAAGAAATACACTTTGAAGTGAGCAGGTTATTCCTGAAAGAGTCTCAGGCAAGACTGTCAAACGATCGGTATTACGTGTCGCCATCGGCCGCTTTTAAACGCTAAAGTGAAAATACAGTTGCGAACGCGAAGACGCGCGATTTGATGTGGACCTCACCACGGTCTAGGTATGTTAGATCTGCCGACTTGTTTTGCTCATGACGTCATGCGAAATAAAGTGTTACCATGTTTCTTTTGCCTTTGCCACTTTAATTTTATGTTACTTGTTTCTTCACGGGAAAGGTAGTAAAACATCAAATTCCTTAAAAGCAACACACACAAAAATATTCAGTAGTAACGTATATTTCATAAAAATTCAGAAAAAATAATTCTTAATCATCTGAAAATGCTTTTTTTAATCGCACAATTTACTTTTTTTTTATACATCATCTTGTTCAGGTATCTCATCATAAATACTGAGAGCTTTGCAAAAAAATTAAATTACATCATTGCGAACATCAACACCTGTTGATTGTATTTCAGAAGCAAACATTTTTATACATTGTTTCCTCTCCCTAAGACCCTCCAGGAATGCCTTTGAAGACATCTCTCATAAAGCTTCATTGTGAGAATGAATTTTCAGACGGCATATACTGTAGAGTTGACTCTTATTCATTTTATTGATCCAGAAACACTGATCACTTTTGACTAAGTCGCCTTTTGGCCGAAATGAGGATACCGCAAAAATTTTTTTAACAATGTAGCCACCTCTATATATCAAAGAAGAATTTTCCTACATTACATCACATATCGATTTTGAGTTATTTGGATCTACTGACAAACTGGCCATATCCGCTGGAGTTTTTTCTGTATTGTCATTCTCAAATTCTAGATCCAAGTCGACATTTTTAGATATGTTGCTAGTTACGCAGATTTCCAATGCGAGTTCACGCTCATTATAGGATTTGTCTTTGCTTGAAGCATTCGTCGGCACCAACTCATCTGATAAGCAATAGTTATTTTCGTGCTTTCTACTTTCATCGTCGATTAGTGCAGCGTTCTTACCTAATCCTATTAAAAATTTTCATGCCGTCTACTCATCTGTCTGCAACACCCAAAAAAATTTTCTAGTGGGTCCTGATTCAATTTTCGTGTTGATACATATTCTTTGTTATAATTTCATATAGACCCACTAGTGCGTGACCCGATAAGATCACGGCCTTTTGGAAATTGTGATGTGTGCCTGATTAAGCGTTGCATGCTCTCATTTTTGTTAGTACATGGATAACTTTATATAGAAGTGTGTTCTGGCTATCGAAGTCAGTCCATAAGCATCCTTGATTTTACATTTGCAATGATGCATGATGAACTCATGAGTATTTACCCGCTGAAGTTGTTTTTTTACGTTTACGTGAATTTCACTAAGCTTGCGATCTAACTATGTTCTGTGCGCGCCTTACTTACATTTTCCTCATACACGAATCAGAAATCAGCGTTCAATCCTCAAAACAAAACTTCTTAGTTATAAAATGATTTCTTATCAGTTTTATCATATATGGGGCATCGTCAAATATGAATGTTTCCCTATCATGACATGGATTTTTTTTTTATTGCAACTTTCTTTTATTTCACTGGGTCTATCCCAAAAGCCTGCATTCTCTACTCCCACAATCATTCCTATCACCATGTCATGGACACATGATTCGTCAAAATCATAAAAGATGGACTGTCTCCATTTAGCAGTCAGACCCCTCAACATGATAACCTGAACTTTTCCTTGAAGTTTATTTAATCTACTTGTTCCTGTATCATAATCCCAGTGCTTTGCGATGTTCATTTCATCAAAAGATATTACGGCTAGCCTCTCTTCTTCAGTAAAGGTTTCAGCTGTGCTTTTCGTATATCGCAAAACTGATGTCTACTATATATATACCTGGCTCACAAGGAAAACTTCTAGTACTCTTTCGCGTGACGTCATGACCCCTACCGGGGCCAGGGAGCCTGCGCGTCGTCAGACCTTATATACCTAGACCGACCTCACTATCTATTATCTAACGATTTTCTTGCCATGGAAACAGTAATAACCGGTAGTTCTCCGAAATTTAAATATACTTCGAGACACCAGTAGAATTGGTCGTGTGTGTTTGTGTGTCACCAGCACACAATTACTCAAAAATTATCCAACTTAGTGGGATGCATGACCTTGATTCTGTTTTCTGGGTGTTTTAAGGAAACGAAGTTTTTCTTGAACATTATGACAATGATGAATCGATTTTTAATAAAAAGAAATTGGCAAGTGTCTTCAGTTATATTCGATGTCTGTATTTCACCAGCAACAGCAATGGATTGGAAAAAATTTTGATGTTTAAACTGGATAAGTGCGACACTAAAGTCAAGAAATGCTACGTAATTTAAAAGCTACTTTGCTCGGTCAAGAAATTGGTTATGACACTGGTTTTCATACAAGTGAATGGATTATGTTCCGTCCGAGCGGGAACCGATGATCTATAAAAACAGTTTATATACCTCTGCAGAGTCTGGTAATTTTTAAATTCTATACCTGGCACGAAGGTCACATCCTCGTAATTTTCAAAGGTTTCGCTGATATATCTCCGGTCCCCTGACGAGACGATGAAAACCACCTTACTGAATCTCTGTTTGTAGAAGTTCATTGCATTGTTGTAATAAGTTTGATCTGGTAAACGTTCGCCTCTGGCCTGAAAGAGAAGAGATTAATAAAACTATTATTGTCATAATGGTGGCAGCCTTATTCAGTAAACTAATGTGCAAGTAAATTTTAATTATGAGCGCCATAATAGTGAAGGACGAACGGCCTCCGAAAAACAGCCCGTCAGTTATGTTCAGAAAACTTGAAGTATCTCTTAAAAAAAAAAAAAAGTGTCGTATGATCGTCACGAAGTGAATAGTTTATATGCACAATACAACAACAGGAACAAAACAGTAGCAAGCAGCACCCTAGTCATATATATACTGTTTTGTAAATCCTAAAGGGGAGAGAGATGCCAGCGCAAGCAAGGTTGGCCTTTTACCAGTACAGAACCTTGCCTTAAGGCAGCCATTAAGTCAGGTGAGTTGTTAACGGATGCAAGAGAGGCCACGTGTGGACGTCTGGTTTCAACCAACAGAGGCCCTTAAACTCTCACAAGTTTCTGGAAAACGAACTATAGACCGATAAACTCAAAATGCGGGAAAAAAGACTAAATCTGAGAGACTGAGTAACATGGTTTGTCATATAACCGAAACCCGCAAATATCTTTATACCGGTCCAAGTTTGTTACTGAAAAGGTTTCATTTGAAAATTAAATTACCCCTCGTATGGTAACTAGGCTGTTTTAGCAGAATATGGAACGAGGAGACAATAGCCTGATGATGGGAGACTTCAAGCCATAGTTAAGGCACCAAAGAAAGGTGATCTTTAACAATAAAAGTTTAGTAATATCTGTGTGATGCCAATGTGAAGTAGATGCTTTCACAACAGGCTGAAGAGAGAAAATAATACAAATAGTGAAACTAGACAGTTTTGGAAAAGACAGGAATTGTAGGCCTACAGATCAAATGTTTGTGTAAATACTTGCTGGGCGATAGTGTTTGGAATTTAAAATACGCGTATTGTATTCCCTTTAGTTAAGGATATATATCTAACTAAAAGCAACCCTGAGTAATGCAGTAGATTGTGGGATACTGCAGGAAAATGTTATGCCTCCTCTGCTGTTTACCGTGCTCATAGATTTCATAATGGAAAAAGTGGACGGAAATCGGACGTAGACAACTGAAATAAAGATAGAATCTAGACAGACCTAGAATAAGCAGCGATGCTGTTCTAATTAACAAGGACAACAGTATTTACAAGGGAAGGAAGAGCACTTGATGGAGAAAGGATAATGTAGTTGGATCGTTCTAAAATTTAGGAACAATTATACCAAGTACAAGTTTGCTGGAGTTGGAATTTACTGAAAGAATGATACAGGCAAACCAAAAACATTTGTCAGGCTGAATAAAATTTGAAGATCTAACAGACTGAAATTGTTTACGGAAGTACGATTATGCTTTAGTCTAGTACTATTTGTATTCCTTATCACGGCAATGAAACTATGGAACATTTTTTTTCGATTTTAGAATAAAGGTTTAAGAACATAAGGAGTCAGGTGGCAGGTCAATGAGAAATAATAACCATAAGGGAAATTAAGGAAGTTCCTTACATATAAGAGACTGTGAAGGAGAGTTGACAACGAGTTTTCCTCTCCATAAACGACGTCGAGGAAACAAATGAGAAACTAAATGAACTCCTCACCAGTGTTAAGGAATGGATGACATGTAAGTAACTAAAACTAAAAGAAAATAAAACTGAATTCATGTTGATGGGAAAGAAAAATAACTTAAGAAGACTTGGTGGTGTTTAGCTAAATGTAAACAATAATTCACTCCTGATTAGCGCCAGACTTCAGTTTGTCTCCGTGCTCAAGTCATTTGTCTCAAGGGTTACTGGACATCATCTTGGAAATAATGTCTACCGTTCTATTAAAAATTGTCATTAATAGACTATTGCAACTTCAGCCCTCATAATTTACTTAAGAAGAAGTAAAACTATTTTCATTAATAGGGTGGACTATTGCAATTCATTTATCTTAATTTACATAACTTCGGAAGCCGCAAAATACATTGAATTGAGAAGCATAAAATCAATAAGGATTTGTCACCTCGGAACAGAATTACCCAAGTGTTGTTCGGGTCGCGCTGGCTGCTTATCAAAACTCGAGTAATGTTAAAACGTGTTATGACTCAAAATATCTGAAGGACTCACTGTGCATAATAAGTCAATGAATGGAGTTAACACAAGGCTAGTTACAAATGACTTCAAGTTGTTTGAGCCAACACATATTTCGAGTTCCCTTAGAGGGGTAGGGCCGTCAGTGCACCTCATGCGGTGCACTGTAGGCATTACTTAAGGTTCTTTGCAGCATGCCTTCGGCCCCCAGCTGCAACCCCTTTCGCTCCTTTTATTGTACCTCCTCTCATATTCTTTTTCTTCCATCTTACTTTCCACCTTCTCCTAACAATTGATTCATAGTGCAACTGCGAGGTTTTCCACCTGTTACGCCTCTCAAACCTTTCCACTCTGTTGCCGTTTCAGCGCTGAATGACCTCATAGGTCCCAGTCCTTCGCCTTTGGCCTAAGTTCTGTATATTCATATTTCGAGGGTTAGTTTTTCGAGCCTTCAAATTTGCAGCCCCCACATTGTATTATAAACTCCCACTTCTATCAGGAAGACTGAATATATCAAGACTTTCCATAAGAGTCGTCGTGAACAGCAGTGATGTTAGAGGAAAACAGTAAAATGAGATAATTTCGTGACGGGAAACTTGAACGAAGATGCTTATATGGAGAGGCAAACTTAATCTTGATGAAAATGTCCTGACAGAGAATGTGCTCCGTGGTTCAAAAACCATTCGCATATTAAAATGATCTGTTACAGACATGAACGATGTGCCATGCAGGTAGTGGGAATACAAATTTTCAGATGTCAAAGAGGAGTTAGTTTTCTGTATCTGGAATTAATGGGAAAACCAGGCTTTGACTACGCTGTCCAAGGACGTAGTCTTGTAATTCTACGTAAGTAAGCGTTGGATGGATGGTTACATTCCACTTGCACTGTACCATTTACTTAAAGGTATAAAGCAAGTTGATCATATACAAAACTGGCTGTTACTGGCAAATACTCTGAAGAAGTGAGACTCGTTTTCTAAAATAAATTGATTCGGGCTAAATGTATTGTGTAAGTTGCAAGGCAAATTCAGGAATTTGGGATTTTTTTTTTTTTTTTAATTTAAGGTCTTCTGCACACAGGTATCGAGTCGATGTGCCAACAGAAGCTGGAATGCTTTTGGATAAACAAAATACTCTATGTGGTATTGTTTATAAGGGGTATGAACACAACTTTCATAATTATGTTTCAATTCAAACATATTTGTAAATGTATACGAGTCAACACAACCCAGTAAAAATTGTATTAGATCCACTAATAGGAATTGGAACTAAACATAAAAACGAATGTCGTCTGCTTAAAAATGGAGCTTGAGTAAAACTTATGATGTAATTATGTAAACCTCGCGATGTTTGGCCTACGACAAACATCATTGTGTACATAACGGAAATGCTTAGTCGCAACACAGTAGGTGCTTTTCACAATATTTACGTAGTAAGATCTGAATTCAGCAGTTTAATGCTGTTTTGAGCTGTATAGAAAAGCGGGAGACTTACTGAAGAATCTGGGGAAATTGAACGAATCTTTTTCTGAAGAGCCAAAAATCTGTATGTTCTGTAAGCCGAGAACTTAATATACCGCAGCCTCTCTTCAGGTTTTACCACGCATTCATACGACAGAGAAAACGTATAAATGGAAAAAAGAAAACGTTCGCAACCATGGAATTATACTTGGTCACAAGTATAATTTATGTACAGTCCTACACAGGGATAATTCCTTCTCAGACGGGCCCATGTACGCTTTCTAAATAAGGAGCTTCTTATATTTTATAATTGTCTTTGTGTTTTCTCGTCACTATCGTAGCTCCTGCAGAATAGAGTCTTTAGCTCCTTTTTAAATTTGCATTCTTTTGTATGCTCTTCACTTCAGGCGGTATTTTGTTGTATAGTCTTGGTGCGCAGTGTACAAATGCTATCTCGTCAGACTTACAATTTGTTCTAGGTTCAAATAGCCTATATGCTTAACTTGCATGTCTGATTACAATATTCATTTCTGGCCTAAAGAAGCTTAGCAGTTTCTCAGGTAGGTTGGTTCATCATATTTTAGTGCTTTCAAGACTGTAAGTAATATTTTACATTCTATTCTAGCTTTTACTGGGAGCCAATGTAGCTCAATTAGTCCTGGCGGCTCTATTTTGTACTCCTTGCAATTTTCTTAGTAGGTAGATAGGGAGACCATAGTATATACGTTGCCAAGCCTCGATAGTATTTGGTTGCAAATTGCTGTTTTCATAGTATCTTCGTTCAGGTATTTTCTAATAAATGCAATGTTTCTAATATGATAGTTAAAGGTTTTTTGTAATATGCAATATATGGTTCTTCATCGACAATTTATTATCAATAAATACTCTTAAGTTCCTCACTGCTACTACAAGTTATTGTTGACGAACCAATAGTTATTCTTTTGAAGTGTTCATATTTTCGTCGTGCATTGTCAGATCCAAATAGCATACACTCAGTTTTGTCTTCATTAAGTTTCAATTTCTTTGCCAACATCCATTTTTTTATATATTTCATTATTGCATCAATTTTACTAATGGTGTCTTCTACCGTTTCGACAGGAAAATAGAACTGAGTATCATCAGCATACAGTTTATACTTAACCTTGTGCTAATTTAGAATTCTAGATAATTCAGTTGTGTAAATGCCAAAGAGCAGTGAACCCAGAACGCTGCCTTGGGGCACTCCTTTTGTTAGGCCCTTCTTTTCTGATTTCACAGTTGATATAACCACTGTAACCTCCTTATTTTCAAAGTAGCTTTTGTACCATTTGTGTATGTTATCTTCGATGCCTACTGCTGTCAGGTCTTCAAGCAGTAGATTGTGGCCAACTGTGTCAAATGCTGTACTTAGGTCAAGCATAACCAGGATGCCACATTTTCCATTTGCTATAATTTCTACCATATTATTTATAACTGTACAGAGTGTGGTCTTTGTTGAGTGGTCTTTTCTGTATGCTGACTGATCATCAGGTATAATGTTGAGTTGTGTCAAGTGTTTCCATGTTTGTTTGTGAACTTCCGTTTCTATAAGTTTTGATAAGTACGATAGGTTCGATATTGGTCTATAGAAGCTTAGATTTTCTTAACCACCTTTTCCTTTATAGGCCGGCTTTATACAAGCAAGCTTTTCGCTATTTGGGAAAGATGCCCGTGCTAGATTCATGTTGACAATATCAAAATATAGCTCCCGCAACTGATCAAAATTTTTTGCCTCTTTTATATCACTTATGGGAAACGAGGTCATTTTCACTATAGGTGTTTTTTTACTCTACTCATTGTTTTGTCAGTCATTCATGTTCAGTTCTTTAAACTTACTGAATTAGCTATTTCTCGTTGCGATCACCGGGAGATCAGGAGGGATCTCCTTGTCTAAACTATGACAGATTCTTTCACTTTTTCTTAAAAGTAGTTCAAAAAGTTATAGGCCAGGTTTTTGTAATCACTAGTCACATCAGGTAGAACTTTTTCTTTCTTTGTTCCCAATATTCCGGCTAAATTTTCATGGATTTTTGGGGGATTTTTCTCTACAGTAATCAAGTCGTTGAAATGATTTCTAGCTGTTTTATACAGCTAATATTTGTAGTGATCAATTCATATTACCTAAAGTCATACCGAATATCACTTGTTCATAATATGTCCTTTCAAATTTATCTCGTTCCGTATGTAATTCATTCTCTCTCTCTCTCTCTCTCTCTCTCTCTCTCTCTCTCTCTCTCTCTCTCTCTCTCTCTCTCTCTCGCTTAGATTACTTTCAAGCCTAGTCAAGAGATTCTGCGGCATTCTTATGTATTAGGTGTGCTATACGAAAATTTACGAAATCCAAATAACGTCCACAACACCACTGCAAACCGACTGAACTAATCGTAAAGAACGTCTTTCTCTCATGTGTTACATTACTGATACTGTCATTTGAGCCTATTTTTTTCGCAGCGTTAATACCAGCAAAGTGAACCTGGGTGATACCGAACTCAAAACAACGTTTAGTAGACACTCGACAGAATGTTGATAGGATAGGCAGTTTATTTGTTCTTATTTTACTGAAGTTTTTATCAGCATTTCAACGTAACCATAATGAACCGTACAGCCACTCCTAGACCTATGTACGCAGAAGGGTAGTTTGAACTCCCAAAATTCTCTCTCCCTCTCATATATATATGTGTGTATATATATATATATATATATATATATATATATATATATATATATATATATATATATATATATATTTACAAATTAAAAATTAGCCTCAAGACCTCGGCCTATGGATTAAGTGTACTGTACACGAAAGAATGCAATGAAACGAAGTACATATCATGATAGAAAATGGAGAAGACGACTTTCAGCTTTAGAATTCATAGAATATAACGCCATGGCAAAGAATCGGGGAATCCTATGAAATACACCTCACGTATTGGCTTAGTTAAGATTTTAGGGTTTCGCCGAGAATTTGAATACTGGAATAGACGAGGGTTTTTAAGTCTTCAACGAGTGAATCCTTGAATATCTGCAATAGCCTTGACGCTGCACAAGGGGAGGCCTAGATGTGTGCAATAGTTTTAAAATTTTAGCTTTTTGTTTTTCGCACTAGTTAAGGTATAATTGTTTGTCGTGGTTGAGGTTCGGTTTTCATAGTGAAAAATACTGGTATTAGTAAAAGTTGAGCTTTAATGTCGAAAATAGTCAAGAATTTTGGTATTAATAGTAATTAAGGCTTTATTGGTTGTAGTAGTCAAGCCGCTGATAAGTTGCATTATTCAAGACATTGGTATTTAAATTCTGAGGCTTCGTGACTTACAAAACAGAGAAAAAAAGTTTTTTGGCGTAAACTATACTACATTACAAAAATGATTATGAATAAATGGATCTGTAAATGCCATAACAGTGTAAAACTGTTTTTTGAACAGTTTTGAAATATAATTTTTATCTAGAAGCACTCGTTTGCGAGATACAAATTTTCGGACAAAGCCTATTTCGGTCCGGCAGCCATGTTGGCAGCCATCTTGGAAAAAATCTCCCCATATCATTCCTAGACATCAAAGAAACATTTTGTGAAGAGAACTGCTGTATACACCTTCGTGCAACAGTGACCACCATTGCGGCTCCTGTACTATTCGGAGAAATCATAACGGGGTCTACTTCATCCTAATTGCATTCTACATTATCATAACTTCTCAGTAAATAAGAGTTTGGTTTTTCTTGAAAACTTGATCTTTTCAGTCCTGATATCAAGTGGAAGATTGACAAAATCTTTGGATTTGCAGAATCACAAGACCAACTTTCGAATTGCATCGTGGTTCAGATTACTTAAAACCGTCTGTAGTTAGTGCAAGACTGACTTATTCGTTGGCCGTATTATGCACACAAATCATTCAGATATTTTTTCATACTACAATAAATTGATTCATAGTAATTTACATATTAAACATAGGGCATACCCTGTATCCTCTACTGTGTAGCCAGATTGCTCGGACAATACAACGGTAATCTTGGCAACTTTAGTATACAGTAATTACTGGTGTCTTTGTTTTGGAGATACTGAAGCCCTTAAACAATCAAGCCTTTAGACGTCTTCAATTGTATTTACTGTGACCAACAGACTGGGACATAGTCTTCACTCTCTGTTGTAACGTCCAGTTACGTTCTTTGAAGCTAGGGAGATTTTATAAGTGGAAGTATTATGTGCGTTATGATTTTAACTATTTAACCAATATTCAGTTGTTGTAGACCACCTGAAATATTTATGAAATTTTGAAGTGAAGGTGAATGCTGCAAAATCCTCCTCCACTGAAAAAAAAAAAATTTTTTTGCAAGCTACCGTTAGAGGAATAGGCCATACTCAAAGAAGTTCATGATAGGTTCGATTTTGTGAGGATGATAACATGACAAGCGTACGGTTCTTACCTCTACATATCCAACGTAGTCCCTCCTCCTGATGTGGAAACCAACCCGTACCGCGTCCTTTACAAAATCTTTCTTTTCCAACCAAAACTGCCTCACCTGTGGACAAGGCAAATTATTATTATTATTTCGAATTCGTATGATATCATGAACATTAAAATTAATTAGTGCTACCAAGGTTTTGTTGTCGAAACATTAGGACTTAGTAGGCTCTCGATAGTTCGCTGTAAAATCAATATTTATACAACTGAACTGTTATAGCTCAGCAAGTAAAATAATTTTTTGTACTAAAATACTTCAGTTAATGATACAAGCATGAAATTTGGTAAGCATCTTCTCCATAGGCCATTTTTAGAAAATTACTTGGTGTCCACTCAAAATTCCAAAATGGCTGCCGTTTTTCAAGATGGCCGCTAGTCAAGGTTTTAACATGGGACTCATGTGCCTCTGGTCATGTTTTTATGCATTTGTTTTGGTTATACACATTTTAGGCAGAGTCACCGAGCAAAAGTAAAATGTATTTCTGTTAAAGATTTCATATAGCATACATAAAGAAAGATGGCATCCAATATGGCAGCCAAAAACCTTAAATAATCGTGTCTCAGGATCCAGTAAGCATGGAAAAATGTCTTCCTATTCAATAAACATTACAAGGAGCTGGGAACTCATCTGGAATGGGTGCTTCTGTCATGATTACTGGTAACAAATGTTCGTCATCAGCAAGCAAGTATCCATAGTCAAGAGGATTCAGCTGAATATCTTCAGTGATTGGAATGTGAAGCCACCTGTAGCACTGCAGGTAGGCCCTTAGAATATGCTGCTTGATACAGGCAGATGTAGGAGGAAATCGCTCTAAATCAAATTGATGATGTTATGTATGATAAATGATGAAGCGAAGCTCATCAAAACTTGGAACTTCTCAGCATTAGCAATGATCTCATCATTAATTTCTTCTTTTCCAAAGTCGCACAAGAGATTGTAAGCACCTTTTCTCCCTTCGATGAAAGCTTTTGTTTTCATACCTACTTTGCTAGTGGTGTCGCATTCAGTGAGTGCATGGATTGCAGACAATATATCTACGAGATCAAGTCGTGAATGGGAATGACACTTCTAGATTGACTGTGGCCAGATATGAACCAGGGTGTCTCCAAGTTAAAGTTCCTCTGTTTACTATAGTGGTGTATTGCGGATACAAATACATAAGTGGAGATGCAATGACAATGCTGTTAAATCTCCCAACTTTGACAGCATGGTTAACGTGAAACATTATATGATCGTCTGCTTCCTCATGACAGCATGTAAGTCGCTTAGCTTTGATTGATCCATTTATGATACTGAAACATTGTTTCACTGTTTTTATGTGATCCACCAAAGAGGAGACATTTGTCAGTAGGCCTAACGGTTTCCTTGACCCACTGAATGAAAACACACTGAAATGCAGCCTTGTTTTCCGAGGGTTCCCAAAACTTTTCCATCTCAACAGGTAAAGGCTCATCCAAGTTAGATATGTTCGTTACTAGAACTGCTTTCTTTCTTCGATTATGCTCACTGCCTTTGATACTCCAATCCTTGTACAAATCAAATACAACGCAGTGTGACTGCTTGTACTTGATGAGATTGAAACAAATTCCACAGATTCTGCGCAAAGTCTCTGTGTGTTTTCAATTTCACCTGCTTCATTGGAACTTTCCTGGCATCCTCCATGAAGTCTATGATAATGTTGTGATGATACACAGTTGATGGTAGTGACGATGGTGTCTCCTTAGGAAGTAGCAAAATCAGCCTATTTTGATTTGTATGAATCCTTCCTTTGTTAAGTAGGAGGAGGTTGGCGTTATTTCAGATCTTAGCAAAGTAAAGATCAAAGTTTCTTAAATGAACATAGTGATTCGCAAGAACTTAACAGTCTCTTTATTTAAGTCATAATTAATCTGGGCTGGTGGAGGTTTGATGTGTTATCTCAACGGTGTTCATCAGTTCCTTGAACACACTTTCATCTGTCCACTTTCATCTTGCTCTTCAAATGCCTTCAGAGATTCCACATCTCGCTGAAATTGTTTGATGTATTTGTTCAAGGAGTTCTTGTGATGCATAACATCTGCAGCAAAAAAATCGCCAGCAGTCTTTAGGAAGATTGTTCTAGTGTGGACACTCCTTATTGAAAGCAATAGCTTTGAGTAAGTTTTTTGCTAGTATTTCATCGCAAATGCAATATTTTTAGTATTGCCCTGACATTTTATTTGATTACAGATAATGCTTGGTTTTTTTTTGGAATTCGAAGCAACTGTTGTTTTGGCTCTTTTCTGGCAGTTCTCAGGACTTGATAAAAATGATTCAGTAGATGGTTCAGGAGTTCACTTGCATGTTGACGGTTTTTGCGAATGTCTCTGACCTCTTCTTTTGTATGCAGCATAGCATGTCTTGACAAGATATTGGATTTTTGACAGGTCATTCTCAGATATATTGTTCAACAGGCCATCCTGCAGTATTGCTACCATCATGGGTGCTAGTGAGTTTGCTGTTTGCTTGACTGTCTTTTACATGCTGAAAATGACATAAATTCAAAATTCTGCACTTCTCATCATGAATGAGCTTTACTGTAGACGATGAGCCAGATGAAGTGTCAGACATTCTTTTTACATTAGTATCAGGAAGTAGTGGAGAAAAAGAATTTTTTATGAGGAAGGCATTGTTCAATCACTTTTGAAGTAATCATAGAAATGCACCTACATTTTTACCACATGAGCTTAGTTAGGTCCCATATACACTTTCATGACCCTCAGTTTGACCCTTGATATTGATATTTGGCACATCTTTGATTATTGTTTGTTAAATATTAGCAAATTAGTCTGGTAAAATTAATTCACGCTGCCAAAGTAAATCATTATTTAAGATTTTTGCAAAGATTCATTGTTGACCCACCTGGAGACAGTACAAAATGACAAACATCTTTGATTCACTGTGGCGGACAAATGACCATGAGGTTAAATGTGCCACCTCATTTTATATCATCCTGAGACATCATATTTACAATATCAAAAGTCAAGCTGAGGTGACGTGAAAGTGCACAGGGACCTAACACAGCTCCCGCAGCATTATGGATATAAACCTTGACATCTTGAAGAGGTGGGGGTTTGTAAGTGTGCAGTCAGTCAGTAATAAGACACTACAACAGATCTGGGCAGGGTCTCAAATGATATTTTTGGGCCAATTTTTTCAATTTCTGTTTTAATGCTAAAAGTGTTCCCTTGCCCTAGTGGAACATCGAGGCACTTGTCAAAGTCACCCCCGCCCACCATTACCCACTCTAGCGCCCCTTCCCCCAACAACTCGATAACCAGATATCGCTCAGATATCAGATTTTTCGTGCTCAGATTGTTATTTTGCATCATAGCATTATGTTAGGACTCAGAAATAAAAAAAAAATACACCCCTCCCCTTGCCTCCCATGTAAATAACAGCAGGATCCCCCTAGCCAAGCACACCCACCACCCCTAACAACTCACCAGATATCGCTCAAATATCGGATTTTTTTTGTGCTAAGATTGTTATTTAGCATCATAGAATTATGTTTAGCATCATAGAATTATGTTAGGAATCTGAAATAACACAAAAAAAATAAAACACCTTTTGCTTTCCCAATTCACCCACCACGCCCCTCAAGCAGAATTTAGCAAAACACTCCAGCCATTTTGTCAAATCTAAATCTACAGCCATTTTGTAAAATAATAAATGTTTTGTAATGTGTAAATAAAGTAATAAACTAAAAAAATCTCAATTATCAACATCACCTGATTGACTCAATTGACGATTCAATAAACTTTAAATAAATATTTATATAAATGCCGATTTCTCAAATTTGTAAATATATTTTAAGTAATAAACCACATCTTTTTTCCTAAAAAAAATCAGCCCTCCATTTAAATAATGATTTTATTACACGTATTTTCTCGACATTTGTGCACATTTTTGGTACTTATTTATTGTTTGATTTTGATCATTTTCCACATGCGTGTTCCACGTGGACATAGAAGAATTCTCAAAGAACAGAATCTCTCTAGGACTGCAACTTTTTTCTCCCTACACCAAAATCGAAAAACATCCAAGATTTCATGTTCACGTATGAACATCGTTATTTTTCACTGTAGGATCATGAAACTTACACAGAATATACGGCATTATGGTGCAAATAAGCCCCAAAAATATCATGGGCCTACGTTGATTAGCTGATTTTTGCCAAATTTTTTTCGACCGAAAAATGCCCAGACCCTTGACCCTGCGCATACATTAATTAAAGAGTTGATAATGATAAGCCTTTTGAAATGTTTGCTGTTGTTGAACCCTGGCTGAACGACTTAAATACCGAAGTAGCGTGAATTGGATATTAAACAACATTTGTAGCTTCATGATTGTATATAAATCATGGTGTGATAAAAATTTCTTAATAAGAGCTGTGTGTTCCAAACGTACCAAGGGGCTATCATGGTGGAGGTGGGTTAGTGCCAAGGCCAAGTATAATTTCCCCGCTCTCGGCGGGTAAATAAGTGTGGCAGATTCGGCATTAACTTATACCTCTTTTGGTGGCTCAGTGGTTTGACCATCGACTGAAGTTGTTGGAAGGTACCGTGTCAAGGGATCGAGCCCCAGCGTAACAAATCTATTTATCACTTATAAAATTCCCCTTCGCTGATAATTCCCCATCGGGGATATTCCCAAAGTAGCATGAATTGGATATTAAACATCATTTGTAGCTTCTGATTGCATATAAATCACGGTGTGATAAAAATTTCATAAGAGCTGTGTGTTCCAAATGTACCAGTGAGCTGTAATGGTGGAGGTGAGTTAATGCCAAAGCCAAGTATAATTTCCCCACTGCCATTGTCTCTTTGCTTACTTAGTGAGGGATGGGCACCCAGGGCCTACACAAAGAAGAGTGCAAGGGCACTTTTAAGGTGTGTCATTAACACTGGGTCCAGGTAGATTAAATTACTCACTGGAGAGCGCTTAAATGCTAGGGAAACCGAAGGTCCCAGATTTTAATCTCTCTTTTTTTTTTTTTTTTTTTTTTTATCAACCCCCAAGTGTGTAAGCTGTTTACTGGTTCTTGAGTGTTCTTTACAGAGGTCAGCCAGTGTTCAAATGCTGGAGAAAACAGCATAGCCCCTCAGGCAAAATAGGAAGTCATAAAAGCCATCAGACTCCCCAATTGCTCAGTCTTGCTCAGTCTGCCTTTCAGTCGGTAAGAAAGGTCTTGCTGCTTTCTTAACTGTGTCATGTGCACAGTACTCTTTCCGTGAACTGGAACCTAGGCTACAAGGAGCCAAGCCACAAGCAGCCATTTGAATTCTAAAAGGAAGATACTGCAGATCATCCAGCCTGTATTGCAAAGTGCTCATTGCAGTGCAACCCACGGTACATTCTGTTGGCATTCAAGTTACCAGTTCTCTGTTCTTTATCTTGAACCTCTCATTTCATTTCATAATTGCTCTCCCCAGTAAATACTCTCTGATATCCTGTTATCCAGTATTCAAGTGCTTCACTTTGTGAATTGATTTCATGAATTAATCATCCCTTGATCGTGTAACTATTTTGTATGTTTATTGTAACGCAAATTATTCTCATTTATATGTCATCTAACAAACGCAAATTCTTGTCCAAATGCATGACATGGGAATCCACAGGTCGGTCACTTCCTTTCCATCCGCATTCCTCAATGTATAGGCTACCTGGTTTCTGAGAAATAAATCAGTCATAGCCAGACCTGTCTTCTTGAACCCTCACAACTGGTGACCCGAGGAGCGACACGAGTAACCATGCGGTTTTGGCCCTGCCCTTAACGGACTAAATACGGCCACATTTACCTTCAGGGAGCCTTTAACAGACTCAAAACGGCAACACAGTCTAGGCCTCTGAAAGCTCCTTCCTCAGAGGAACCCCATGCCATTAACGGACTAATAACGGTGTTCCTACAAGGGTACGTTTTGGCATTTCGAATGGTTTGGCCCTCGCCATTCATGGCTCACGTCAACCACTCAAATTCTAACACCATTAACGTACTAAATATGGCGCTTACTCGCGTTCTGGTGTGTGAAAGTAAAGGTGGCAAAGTCTGAACTACAATCGCAATCCAAAAACACGGAAATCATCTGCATGCCCCTTTTGCCCACAAAGCCAGATGCGGTAAAGCTCCCCCCGTTTTCGTGCCAGAACACAGCATCTTGGTTTCTGCGCACAGATACTCACTTCCGCTTGGCGCGCATCACAGATGAGAAGACCAAGGCAGACGTTACCATGATGACGCTACTTGAAGAGGTTTTCAACAAGATCACCCCATGGCTTGACTCACAGCCAGACAAGGTCACATACACAGCCTTGTGAGACAAGCTGATACAAACGCATTCCATGCCCGTTCCCGAGTGAGTGCAGTGCGCCCTAGACCTATTGACCCAGCCCCTTGGGGAAACATCACCTAGGGATGCCTGGGATGAACTGCGGGGTCTAGTAACACTGCTGGGCGTCGACGCAAATGAGCACAGGAAGGAAATCAGCCTGACAAGAGCAATATTCCTGCGGCGCCTTCCGCAGGAGGTGAGGAGCCAAATTACTAATGTAGATGCCCTTCCCATGGACGAGCTGGTAGACGTCACCCAGAAAATCCATGAATCCACTAAGGCCTCCAAGCACGCTGCCGCCCTTGCAGCCTGTAGCCTGTCGTACGAGAACGTCAACCCAGAGAACATAAATGCGATCTACAGGACGAGAGCACCGCTAAGGGAGCAGAGGGCATGGACAAACCTAGCGTGGTGCTATTTCCACAGAAGATTCAGCCCCAGCGAAAACAAACCCCTGAAAAAACAAAAAGGAAGGGCGGCCACAAGTAACAGCAGTGGCTGCAAAATACAATGACTCGTGACCAGCAGGTTTCTTCATCAGAGACGATATATCAAAGCGGCACCTGCTGGTTGACACGGGCGCAATGCAGTCGGTGTTCCCGCCATCAAAGAAGGACTATGCCCGAACAGCTGACTCCACAACCTCCCTGGTAGCTGCGAATAGAACCCCCATCCGCTGCTATGGAACAATGACCCGCACAATCTCCATCTTGGGCTGCAGGTATCACTGGCCTTTCGTCATCGCAGAGGTCGAGTTCCCCCTCCTGGGTGCCGATTTCCTGGGACACCACGGGCTCCTGGTCGACGTCGGCAGGTAATGCCTCCTCGACACCGGAACCTGCCACTCCTGACCACTCTCCACCGGACTGGGGATGCCCACCGTCTGCTTCACAGCCTCAAACAATTATACCACCCTCCTCCAAGAGTTCCCAGAGGTTTTTAAACCAGAGCTCCACCAGTTGCCGGGGGCTGGCGCCAAGCACGGCATCTACCACTACATCACTGCAACAGGCCCCCCAACTCATGCCAAGTTCCGATGCCTGCCCCCCCCAAAAACTACAAGACACCAAACGGGCCTCTGCCGAAATGGAACAGATGGGCATCATTACCAAAGCATCGAGCCTGTGGGCATCTCCCCTGCATATGGTAAAGAAGTCGGATGGTTCCTGGAGGCCCTGCAGAGACTAACGTTGCCTGAACTTAGTCACCACGCCAGACCACCACCCACTGCCGAACATGCAAGACCTAACAAGCGCCCTTCATGGGGCCAAGGTCTTCATGAAGATGGACTTGCTAAAATCATACTTTCAAGTTCCTGTGCATCCTGACGACATAACGAAGACAGCCATCATCACGCCGTTTGGGATGTACACCTTCTCCTACTCCGCCTTTGGCCTCAGGAATGAAGGGGGCCACATCCCAGCACCTGATGGACACTATCCTTGGGGACCTGCCCTTCTGCATCTGTTGCGTAGACAACATCCTTATCTTCTCCAGGTCCCCAGAGGAACACCTTCGCCATGTCCGCGCCATCCTGAAGCGCCTGCAGGAGAATGGATTAGTCATCAGGTTCGACAAATGCACATTCGGGGTGGAAAAAATAGACTTCCTCAGACATGAGATCTCCCCAGCAGGAGTACGCCCCATGGCCTCCAAGGTGAAAGCAATAAAAAAGTTTCTGACGCTGCAGACAATCAAGGCCCTTCAAGAGTTCCTTGGTATGGTAAACTACTATCACAATTCATCCCAGGTATCGCCCGCATCATGTATCCCCTGACCGGAGTCCAGAAGGGCAAGCCAAAAACACTGACGTGGGGCGCTCCACAACAACAGGCATTTGAGGAGACAAAGACAGCCCTTGCGAGTGCCACCACCTTAATGCATCATAACCCACCGCTTCCCTGAGACTCACCACCGATGCCAGCAACATTACCTGCAGAGCAGTGCTTGAGCAAGTAGTTGACGGCACCCCCCGGCCTCTAGCCTTCTTCAGTTGCAAGTTGTTGCCAGCAGAGACCCGCTACAGTGCCTTTGACAGAGAGCTGCTTGCAATCTACCAGGCTGTGTGGCACTTCAAATACCTGCTGGACGGAACTCAATTCACCATCCTCACGGACCACAAGCCCCTGGTGCACGCATTTATGAAGGCAGGCGACATGTAGTTGGCGAGGCAGCAGTGGCACTTGGCCGCCATCTCCAAGTTTGGTTGCACCATCACCTACCTCCCCGGCAGAAAGAATCCAGTAGCCAACGCCTTGTCAAGTTTGGAAATCAATTCCCTCCACCTCAGCATACACTACGAAGACCTGGCAAGGGAGCAAGCAGCAGACCCGGAAGCACCAGCCTACAGGACAGCACTGACAGCACTCAAGTGGGAGGACGTGCCCTTGGGTGATTTGGGCGCACGCTTCTCTGCGACACTAACACCAGCTGCCCCTGCCCCCTGGTCCCCGCCTCGAGGAGGAAGCAGACATTCGACATCATTCACGGCCTCTCCCATCCATCAGAGTGTACAACGGCACGCCTGATGACACAAAAGTTCGTGTGGCACAGGCATCAGGAAGGACGCCTCCCAGTGGGCTAGGGCTTTATCCCGTGCCAAACCAGGAAGATCACAAGGCACACAGAATCAGGCATTGGTGATTTCCCTCAACCTCCTCGGCACTTTGGCCACATCCACATAGACATTGTCGGGCCTCTACCACAGTTTGGGGGCGCCAGGTACCTCCTGACAATCATAGACTGCTCCACTTGCTGGACAGAGGCAACACCTATGGAGGAGGCGTCAACAGCATCCTGCGCAGAAGCCCTCCTCTCCAGTTGGATCAGCTGCTTCGAGGTGCCAGACAACATTACTATGGACAGGGGCTCAGCATTCCTGTCAGAACTCTGGGTCTCCCTGGCAAGCTTGATGGGTACGACACTTCACAGCACGATGGCTTACAACCCTGCAGCAAACGGCATGGTAGAGAGGGCACACCGCTCACTGAAGGCAGCTCTAATGGCACGTTGCACCAACGAAAACTGGAGGGCCCAACTCCCCTGGGTCCTGCTGGGTCTCCGCACCACACCAGGGCAGATGGCGATGTATCCCCCGACAGAAAAAGTCTATGGAGAAACAACAGCTGTTCCGGGGGAATTCTTACAGACACCCATCTCCCGAGGTTGAGGGAACTAGCACAGAAGTTTGCGCCCTGCCATAAGACCTTCATGAACAGAACCAACACCTACAGCCCGGCCGGCCTGGATTCCTGCACATATGTCCTCGTCAGGATAGACGCCTGTTGACCGCCCTTGACCAGGCCCTATAGGGACCCTTGCCGAGTCATCGACAGGACCCCCAAAGCGTATCTCATCGACGTCCACGGCCGGGAGGATTGGGTTTCCATTGACAGGCTAAAACCAGCATTCCTTTTGGACAGCGAAACCCGGGAGGAGGCAGGCAGACGTCCGAGGGTCCCCTCTCAAAATGCGCCCACAGACATACCTGCCGCCCCACCAAGGAGAGGCTGTGGGCGCCCCAGGGGCCTCGCTGCGGCAGATCCAGCAATGGAAGTTGCCCCCCGCCCACAGTTCTCAAAGAGAAGGGGTCGCCTCCTGCTCCCCCAGCACCTCCGTGATTAATGTTCATGTCATCCAGTAATTATCTCTGATTACATTGTCTTAGGAGGGGAGTACTTGTAAAGGCGTCAAATGCCTCTTCATTTCTGCATTAATCACACCATGCATATTACCCGTTATTATTTCATATTTGTTATGCATCTCTCCATACGCATTATTGTGCGGCCTTTCCGCCCATGTATGTAACTACTTTGTATGTTTATTGTAACGCAAATTATTCTCATTTATGTGTCATCTAACAAACGCAAATTCTTGTCCAAATGCGTGACATGGGGATCCGCAGGTCGGTCACTTCCTTTCCGTCCGCATTCCTCAGTGTATACCTGGTTTCCGAGAAATAAATCAGTCATACCCAGACCTGTCTTCTTGAACCCTCACCATCATAGTGAACCTTAAATTATTACTCCCATGTGCTTGTAATTGCTATTGCGAGAATCCACATTTCCACGAAGCTTTGTCTGGGATTATGCTATTTCCAGAGATGTGTTATATCGTCGTCCTCGTCTTCCTGAACTTGCCTGGAGAATTCTGCCCGATTGCAGGCAGGTTTGGCAACATGCGTCGTTGCAAGAAACCAAAATCTGTATTGCTCGAGCCGTGGGCTCTCCGTTGTGCTGTAAATTGCTGTTATATTCTAGCATTGATTTTATATTGAGAGTGGAATCAGTATTCTGTTGTTTGAAATACCATAATTTGTGTGCAATAAAGTAGAATTTGTAGTGGTCAGAAATTTCAGTTGGCGACCTTCCATTATTCTCGTGTGATTTGATCTCTTCACGTTTTTAGTGGGATTTTACAGTTGACCGCGATGAGTGTTGTTCATAGCTTAGCTTAATTAATAATTCATTAAAATAATAAACTGTGCCCAACTGTAAAGATATTTATATATAGATTATATATGTGTATGTATATATATATATATATATATATATATATATATATATATATATATATATATATATATATATATATATATATATATATATATATATTTGTATATATATGTATATATATATATATATATATATATATATATATATATATATATATATATATATATATATATATATATATATATATATATATATAATGTACAGTCGGCCACAGGAATAAGTATACACATTTCATTGTGATCTGGTAACACTGAACTGTGCATCCAGGCGACGATGAAATTCGCACCTCTACACCTCTTCCCCAAATTTTTTCCTCTATCCTTCACTCCACCCTTTCAAGCATGCGTTTATATAACTTCTCCCTCTCTCTCTAATTTCTCCTTTAAGGAAAATAATATAACTGAGTCTATTCTGTAGGTTTATTTTCTCATCATGGAGGCGAGAAAACCCGTCTGTTCAACTTTTTGTCGTAATAATATTATTACCTGCTGTTACTGACAGAAGAATTAACTCGGTTTTTCGTGGAGCTCTCTTGTAATAATGGGATTTAGCTATCTACCAATAAAAGCCTTATCTATCAAATAACAGGATACCTACTACTCTTAATTTTAATTGTAATATCAACAAACTTGCATTCCAAATTCTTATTATTACAAAGACAACTAGCATCAGATCGTAGGACCTTCACGTAACTCAAATTAAGCATGAAGAAAATAAAGAAGACACAGTTAAAGAGAAAAGACCTCCATAGGCCTAGAAGACACTGAAGGAGGAGGAAGAAAGAGACAGTTATAAGAGAGAGGACAACAGCAAGAAGAGGAGGCAGACGGAAGGGAGACACAGTGTAATAGAGCTGATAGAGTGTGGCTGGTGTTAGAAGGGCGCCATTACCCTCTTAAGTATAATGGGAGCAAAGGTCTTGACTTAGTAAAATGTCATACGAGGGTTATTATGGCAGTCGATTCATCCTTATGGTTGAACGTTTGTTTAGTCACAACTGACAATCACTGAATCTAATTCTCGTATTTTGTGCATGATTTGAACTGCTCGGCATACGTTTACATTTATCTATCGATGAAGCATGTGCAGCTTTTTTGTTTGTTTGTTTGTGTTCGTTCTGCAGTTGAGAATTTCTACATTAAGAATGTATCAAGTAATAATGGGATTATATCCTTGTATATATATATATATATATATATATATATATATATATATATATATATATATATATACAAGGATATAATCCCATTATTACTTGATACATTCTTAACGTAGAAATTTTCAACTGCAGAACGAACACAAACAAACAAACAAAAAGCTGCACATGCTTGCCATCGATAGATAAATGTAAACGTATGCCGAGCAGTTCAAATCATGCACAAAAATACGAGAATTAGATCCAGTGATTGTCGGTTGTGACCAAACAAACGTTCAACCATAAGGATGAATCGACTGCCATAATAACCCGTATGACATTTACTAAGTCAAGACCTTTGCTCCCATTATACTTAAGAGGGTAATGGCGCCCTTCTAACACCAGCCACACTCTATCAGCTCTATTACACTGTGTCTCCTTCCGTCTGCCTCCTTCTTGCTGTTGTCCTCTCTATAACTGTCTCTTTCTTCCTCCTCCTTCAGTGTCTTCTAGGCCTATGGAGGTCTTTTCTTTAACTGTGTCTTCTTTATTTCTTCATGCTTAATTTGAGTTACGTAAGGTCCTACACGATCTGATGCTAGTTGTCTTTGTAATAATAAGAATTTGGAATGCGGTTGTTGATATTACAATTAAAATTAAAGAGTAGTAGGTATCCTGTTATTTGATAGATAAGGCTTTTATTGGTAGATAGCTAAATCCCATTATTACAAGAGAGCTCCACGAAAACTGAGTTAATTCTTCTGTCAGTAACAGCAGGTAATAATATTATTACGACAAAAGTTGAACAGACGGTTTTCTCGCCTCCATGATGAGAAAAAAAAACCTGCAGAATAGACTCAGTTATATTATTTTCCTTAAAGGAGAAATTAGAGAGAGGGAGCAGAAGTTATATAAACGTGTGCTTGAAAGGGTGGGAGTGAAGGATAGAGGAAAAATTTGGGGGAAGAGGTGTAGAGGTGCGAATTTCATCGTGGCCTGGATGCACAGTTCCAGTGTTACTAGATCACAACCAGCCCGTGTGGCTGAAATGTGTATACTTATTCCTGTGGCCGACTGTACATATATATGTATATATATAATATATATATATATATATATATATATATATATATATATATATGTATTATGTATATATATGTATATATACATATATATGTATATATATGTATATATATGTATATATGTGTATGTATGTATATATGTATATATATGTATATATATATACATATATATATGTATATATATGTATATATGTATATATATGTATATATATATATATATATATATATATATATATATATATATATATATATATATATATCAGAAAGCTACAAAACGTCTTTAATATCATATTTATTTACCTCGAAGTAATATATTTATATATATGTTACCGAAGGGGAATTTTTAGTTGATAATAAGTCACCGTCGTAAAGTTGAACCAGCGACGGATTTAGAATCAGGACTAGTGACACACCAACCAGTCGGCCACAAGACTGGTTAGTGTCACTGTAGTCCTGATTCTCGTCCGTCGCTGGTTTGACCCTCACGGGACTTATTATCAACTAAAAATTCCTCTTCGCAACATATATGAAAATATATTACTTCCGAGGTAGAGTGAATTGGATATTAAAGGACGTTTGTAGCTTTCTGATTGTATATGAGTCACGGTGATGTGATAAATAGTCATATATATATATATATATATATATATATATATATATATATATATATATATATATATATATATATATATATATATAGTAAACCCCATATTCGTGTTCTCACGATTCGCGGACTCATGCATTCGCGGGTTTCTCTATGGAACATATCTAACCATTATTTGCGGAAAATTCGCCCATTTGCAGTACTTTTCACTGAGAAATATTCACTAATTACTGTATTTTCAGATAATTTTCATGAATAAATGCACTTTTTGTGATAAAACTATTAAAATACTCAGGCATAAGCATTTTTATATGGTTTTTCTTGTGTTTAAACTATCAAAATGGGCAGTTCTAGGAGTTTTTAGAGGGGTTTTATGTATTCGCGGATTTTAGCTATTCATTGGGGATATATATATATATATATATATATATATATATATATATATATATATATATATATATATATATATATATATATATATATATGTGTGTATATATGATACATGTACAGTATATATATGTAATGACAGGTAATAGACTTTTATCCTTCTTGTGGCAGGTCAGCAACGTGACCTCCTTGTGGTTAAGGTGACCCGGGTTCGTCTCCCGACCGGCAAATCACAAGTCTCTTCAATTTCTTGTGTTTGGATGTCACGGCTTCATAGTTACAAGCATATCCAATAAAGCCAAGAATTCGAGAAGTTAAGAGGGCATTGTGGCTATTTTACACACACACACACACACACACACACACATATATATATATATATATATATATATATATATATATATATATATATATATATATATATATATATATATATATATGTATATATATGTGTGTGTGTATATGTATATATGTATTTTATATATATATATATATATATATATATATATATATATATATATATATATATATATATATATATATATATATATATATATATATATATATATATATATATATATATATATATATATACATATATATATTTTTTTATAAATATTACTGCTGTTCGCCCTCGATGTATTTAGGTGTAGGAATATTAGTCAGATTGACCTCGACAGAGAACCTCTTTGTCCCGCAGGTAGGCCAGGCAATTCAAAATAACGATCACAGCAGTAGACAGATGGCGCCCGCATAAGATAGGCTGGGCAGTTTAAAAAAACAAAATATGCTATGGCATTAGGGACCTAAACCTCAGAGAGGGTTTTCACTCAATATTCTCTAGTAACGGTGGTCTTAAGCTGTCTTTCCTTTAACCTATGTATTCGGCGATGCCTTTGTCAAGGTCGGATTGCCTGGGGCGGTATGTCAAGAGACCGCCTCACCTTGCGGGAACGCGAGCGAGGTCAGAGAGAGAGACTAACAACGAACAAGGAAATACGCTGCGTGCATGCCGGAACGGTGTCCCTTTGTTCCCTCACTCCACTTTTACTCCTACGTCTATATTAATTAGTGAATTGGGAAGACTGCCAGAATCCCGACTCCTGAGGTCCATCATATGCGCAAACGACTCGACATTCAAGGTAAGTCCGATTCTTGTTAAAGCTTCGTCGATTGACTAGTAACTTTTCCTGTATTTCAAATTTCCTTTGTTTCATCCTTCAGCCACCACTTACGGTATATGTGTTCATGAGGTCTAGATTAAGTCAAATTATTATATTGTTTAGCGTTAGCCAAATTATCCCAGTGAGTTTCGTGGATTTAGGCAAGCAAGTCATTTTTTTCTTTTTTTATACTCTGGTATTCGTTATGCCTAGCGTTCACTGTTTGGAGGAACTGTTGCGTTGTATTTAATACCCTCTTAACGAGTAGAGATTCTTTGTATGCGTCCGCAGTTGGTGACGTCTATCATAAAGTCTTTATTCCTTGAATATTCTTTGTTAAGGTTAATTACCCTTAACTGGCGACCTTTGGCTAATTAACGACTGTCTTTGAGGTGAATTCGTGGCTTCAAGTGGCAGGTTACGTGTACTCTTGGCCTGCAGGGCCATGCAACTTTACGTAAATTGAACAATACATGATCAGCCAAGACACACACTTAACAATATATATATATATGCATGTCTATACACACACACACACACACACACATATATATATATATATATATATATATATATATATATATATATATATATATATATATATATATATATATATATATATATATATATATTCATACACACATTTATTATATGCTTATGCAGATGTACAGTATACAATCATGTATGGTTGATTTCATGTAAAATATTCAGCATACATGAATAAACATGGGGTAAACAAAACAACAAAATCATCATAATACATCATTGTCCTCCATCACCAGATTAAAGAAAAAACACAACTTGGCGCGATACTCACCTTTTCTTGTATTTCTGGTGAAAATGCGAATTCTCTCCTTAACTCGCATGAATATGCATGAAACAATTCTAGCTCTATTGGAGACCCTGGAAACCGACAATAATGCATTTTTTATAAAGAAGCTACTTTCGGAATGAATATCCTATAAATTGGCAATAGTTATCAAATAACCAAGAAGTTACAGTACGGTCCTGAGAGGTAGATGTTTTAAGATGTTAGTGTGTATAATTTAATTTTAAGTTTTGCCAAGTTTTGCCAGATTATACCAGAAGACACAGGAGGGTTAAATAATAAAACTTTTTCACTTTGAAGTTGAACAGATTATTGATTCCTCCCCTCACTTCATGTTAGGTTTTCCACAAGCTCAGGAAGACTTACACTCGTAGATTCGACTTCGGCCAACACTTGCTAATGTATGTGATAATCTTCTCTGCAATGTTAAATACGCTTTTACTATCAATAGTTGACATTATTCAAATGAAGAACAGCAGATTTTGTCACAGTGGAAGTCTGGGCGTTACAGCATTTATATAATGAATGCCATGAATGATTGTATTCTAGAACTAATATAGGAAAAATGCTAATCTAAAGTAGGTTTGTCATGGTACGAATGTCTGAAATCTATGCTTGCCCTCACCCTATGATGAGCTTTATTGGGGTACGCTGAAAACTTTCTGCTTTCTAAAAATGGGAAAAGGTTGAAAATTTGAACTCATGATGAACATATCAAGTTCAGTTGAAGGCAACAATTACTCCTTGATGACTCTCCTGAACCTAGCTGAAAATACAATGGATTGAATAGAGTATACGCCGACTGAGGTATCACGAAACTGTCATGAAAATCATACCACATGAAACATGCAACCTCATCTTTGATGGACCAAGTTAAGATCCTTCAGATTCATTCCTTTGGCCAGTTATTAACCTCTTGTAAGAAAATGGCTGACGCACTTCACTAGGCTATAAAATCAAAAAGCTCTTGGTGATGCTCCTTATCAGGTGATACTTGTTAGCCGCTATACACCAAGTCTGCTGCATATTTCTAAAAATTGATTAATTATTAAAAAAATGTAGATAGTTTTATATGAATAAGGCAATGTAGGAAGCAAACAATTATCATGCCAGTTTCCAAAGGTAGTTCTTGTGAAAATATCAATCATTACTTAATCATTACTTAATGTAGGTGAAAATGCACTGGTCAGATTGGTGATGAATAGCTAAATGCAACATGTCTGAATAACGTATCATAAATAACCAGGTAATTTCAATAGAAATATACAAACCCATATTTCTCCCTCATATGTATGTCCACTATTAATGCTAACGAGTCAAGAGGTCATGCATTAATGTGCAAAAGTAGCGCTAAATCAAATAAAATTTACTGTGAAATTTTGCATCTCATGTCCAGATTTTCGTTTCTTAGCACCTCCATGAAAAATCTCAACATTACCAACTGCTACCTGTTGGGTTTTTTTTTTTTTTTTAGAATTTACCTTCCCGTAAGCAGTTAGTGAGAAATAACACTGCTCTCCCTTCATTTCTTATATTCTGCATGGTATAACATACCACAATAAAGGTCAGTGTCCCTTGTAACTTTGGCTTCGCAGCAATAGTCTGGGACTTAATCTGCACTGTAAACTATCTTTTGCATTTAATTTAACTAGCCAAACTACTTTTTCCTGTTCTTGATACACACGGCAAGAGGACTGCATACAATGTCCTGTACCAGTTCCTGAGCCGAGTTCTCTCTGCCACCACTCCGGCTCAACGACCCCATGACCCTCTGAACACTTTAGTGGAGAACATGACAACAGTGGCATCCTGGGGCGAGCTAAAATCCTTCTGTACTCTACCAGAATTTCACGCCAACAGAAGACTAAATGGAATCGACGTGGCGAGGGAAATATGGCCCAGTTGCCTCCCTACCAACATTCATGCCACCTTTCCCGACACAGAGTAGCTAGAAGCCCTAAGAGTTTCCAACACACCACCCTTACCATGTGCAAAGTCAGGGATGACCAGGAACACAATAATAAAACTCAAGCTAGTGTCGTGCAGATGCCACAACTACAGTAATTGCCAGTTTCACCAGGTTCTGCACCACTAACCAAGGCTCCGATAGTAAGTTGCAAGTAGATATGGCCCCGAGGTAGCGATTTGTGTCTAGTGACAGTCAGTGGCATCCCTTTACCATCATATGGCCAGTGACCCTCACCCTTCAACAAGAGAAAAAACATACCAATGGCATTTCATCACCACTGATATCCAGACATCCCTGCATGGTAATGACTTACTCATACACTTCATCTTGCTGGTAGACATCACTGCCTTCTGGACCTGACCACCATCCAATGACACCACTCACAACTGCACCCAAGCACACTTGTGTATTTTTATTAGACCTACATCCCTTCCAACAGTAGTTCCCAATATTTTCAGGCCATAACACTAACTTCTCTGGTACAGGAAAAGCATGCCAAATACTGCCATATGGAGATGACATGCGCCCATGGCCTATTCCAAATACAACTTTCCCCACATACGAGCTGCCTGCCATAAAGAAGGCCTTCAAGGAAATGAAGTCGATGGTCACTTGCCAGAAGGCCTCCAACCCCTGGCATCCCCACTTCATATGGCCAAGAAACCAGATGGCTCTTGCAGAAACGACGGGTGCCTCAACTTACAGAGTCCAGCCACTACCAGCTTCTCAACCTAATGGACTATTTCCAGGTTCCGGTCCACCATGAGGATGTCCCGAAGATGGCAGTCATCACACCTGTTGGAACCTACACATTTAAATAATTTACAATCGGCCTCCAGAACTCAGGGGTAATGTTCATATTTTTCTATATCTGGTATGTCAACGATCCCAGTCTTCTGTAAGAATAGGGAAGACTGCCAAAGCTATATCAGAGCTGCATTGCCCTTACTCTGAGAGGTCACCAAGGCATCTTCCGTCAAATTTATGTTATCTCAGTTTTGGCAGGCTATATTTACCCCTAAGTGTCAGCAGTTGAGAAATACCAAACTCCAGGAATTTATGGAACGGTGAACTACTGCCACTGATTCCTCCAAAACGTTGCACGAACAGATGTCCTCCCTCTACAGTGTCCTTAGTGGATACAAGAAGACTTTCAGCTGGGACACCGCCCAACGTGACATTTGATCAAGGGTACTCTTTTCACCATTCTAGTTGTCTCCTAGAACCTTATAGGCCATCCTTATGCAGAACCTGTAAAATACTGCTGTTTCATTGTGAGACAACAGTGGATGTTCTTTTTGCCCTTATGTATCTTTTCACAAAATAGCAAATTTATTATATTTACAAAGCTGATAATTAGAAATTCCATCTTAAGTTTGATATAATTCAGCCTAGTTTGTGTCAAAATGTGAAAAGTTATTAAAGAAATTATCAAGTATTCCAATCGAATCAGACATACTAACACAACTTCTTGACTTGCTTGTATTAGATGTAACAGATATGAGGTTAACATTCTGGGATAATTTTTTGTCAGCTTGATCGTAGAAAAGACTGAAGTATGCAGACGATGCAACTCTTGAAGGTTTTCTAGATCCCTTGATACAAAGTGGAGCAGTCCTTAACCTTAATTGAACTCAGGAACAGATAAGGAAGTTGTGTAGTCGCATTATGAGGCTAAAGGTGCACAAATCTAGTCATTGTTGCATTCATTCTGGGGTAATGTGTCCATTATTATGGAGTATTTAATTATTCTGAGCATTTGGTAAATTCTTGGTGGTGTCTTTTGAGTGTTTCTTAAAATTTCTAATGCCATTGG
>NC_089757.1:7698769-7703769 GCF_040412425.1 Macrobrachium rosenbergii | reverse complement strand
TTAGAACCAATATATTGTAAAAGATTATACACATTTAAGTCACATACAGGGAACAAAAATGAAAGGATTCTTGAAAATTTGAATTCCCGCGTTAAATAAGACTACTATACCACCAATGTCAGAGAATATATTATTTTAGGGACCTTACCTGCACTTTTGACAAGACTTCAGCTATTTTAACATTGATTGGCTGTTCAGCAATTTTATCCTCGTTTAACTGGGTAACAACATTGCTTGGTTGTTCAGCAGTTTTAACCTCATCTGGCTGTAGTTTCAATAGCAAATTTTTTGGACTGCTATCTGAAAAAAAATTTTGCATTCTTCAAACCAATTTTCTGATTATAGTAACACAATATTTTGCGACATTTGCACTTGCATTTGTTGAGTGTATAATTCGAAAATATTAACAAGAAAATAATTTTACCCAAGTCAATTCCCGTACGGGAGTAGTGCCGTCAGTTGCACCTCATGCGGCGCACTGTGGCATTACTTCAGGTTCTCTGCAGCGTCCCTTCGGCCCCTAGCTGCAACCCCTTTCATTCCTTTAACTGTGCCTCCGTTCATATTCTCTTGCTGCTTCCATCGTACTTTCCACCCTCTCCTAACAGTTGATTCATAGTGCAACTGCTTTGAGGTTTTCCTCCTGTTACACCTTTCAAACCTGTTTACTGTCAACTTCCATTCCAGCATTGAATAACCTCATAGGTCCCAGTGCTTGGCCTTTGGCCTAAATTCTATATTCTATATATCTAGGCGTATAAAAGATACAAAAACAAGGATAACTTAGTTGACATTTCAAGTGAACCGATATTTTTCTTTAGCCAAGTTTGAGCGAACACAATTTGTTGAGAGTTTCATCTGTACCCTAAAGAGATAAAAATGATCTCAGTGAGCAATTAGAACACCTAGAAAATGTTTTCGTAGCACTCTTATCTCCATCCTTATTCAATTTGAGAGAGCTTGTGCGTGTGCGTGCGTCCATTTCCTTCCAAACTCCTGCACCTAGCCAGTTGCTAATTAATACTTCAAAGTAGTCCCCTTGGGGTGCCACACACTTCTCCCAACGGTTCTGCCACTGTCGGAAGCAGCACCGGAACGCCTCTTTGAGATGGCGCGCTGACAGTCTGTCGCATTCTGCGCCAGGAATGCGCAGAAAGTACGATGGAGGCAGCAAGAAAATTATTGCTAAGATTTTATAGCAATAATCTAATGAAGAATAATCCAATAAGGAGATAAAAAATATGGGTCGATAAACATTTGCTGAAGTATTTGCTAACTATTTCTACTCTATTAGCTGTTTAGTTATTACAGTTGTTTGATCGTAACTCTAACACAAACAGTCTCTATATTAGTTGTTTTGTTACTACGGTTGTTTAGTTACCATATTTAAACTTGTTTGGCTATTATCATTCCGTTTTTGGAAAAGTAAAATTAAAAGGTTCTCTCAAAATTTTATCACAGAACCCACGCAATGGAGAAGATAACATCATCAAAAGGAAATGTAAAACATATTACAAGAAGGCTACTGTTACAGACTAGACAGTGCTCAAGAGTGGCAGTCATGGCGTTGTATAAATGGAAAGTGCAAAGGAAGGAGATGAGTTTATGGAGATGAATGCACATCCGCCAATGATCACGATCATATACCCGATCCTGCAAAGTCTGAGGCCAGCTTCCCGATGATGCGGCTTCGTGAAAGGGCTGCAGCAAGTATACCTTAGTTTTACCAGACCACTGAGCTGATTAACAGCTACATGAAATGATCAAACAAGGTGTATCGTTCAAGTTACCCAAATTAATTTGCACCCTGAAGTAGTAGTTCTTCCCACGTATCAATCACTTCAGCAGCCTGTACAGCGCCAACGGAAACAAAGCAATGCCCGTCTGGGCTCCAAGTAACGTAAGAAAAATAGATATATCCCTCAAGAACTTATTTGCACGTGGTGCTGGGGAAAATTTCCTTGCATGTGACTGGTGGTGTCGATGACCCAGGCAAATATTTTATATTTGTTACTCTGATAATTTGAAATTGATGAAGGAAAATAAGCACTGGATGGGAGACGGGACGTTCAAAATAGCTCCTCAGCTAATTTATCAGCTATATGTGATTCATATCATGTATAAAGGAAACGTCCTTTATAGTAAAAGTGTAGAAAAGCTGTTAAAACAGTATAAAATTATGATCAAATCTAAGTATAATTTTGCATTTCTGACCCTCAAGTGTCAGCGCTCAAGTGTTACTGTGCTCAGTTGTCTTGCACTCCATTGTTGGAACTCTTTTGTCGGCGTCCATTTGCCTTGCACTCAGAAATCAGCGCATAGTACTAAACATGGCGAAACAGTGTAGATGAATCACCGTTTCACCGTGTTTAGTACTAACCCCTCGGGGATCAAATGTCCCCATGTGAAATGGTGATTTCACAAATTCCCTGAAAATTTCAGGGATTTCTTGAAATCAATGGTTTCACAGTCTTACTGTAACATATATATATATATATATATTTTTTTTTTTATATCTATATACATTTATACTATATATACAGGCAGTCCCTGGTTATCGGTGGGGGTTCCGTTCTAATGGCGTGACAATAAGCGAAAATCTCCGAGAACCGAAAATCGTTGGTCTAAGGCGCTTATCAGCGCCGATAACTGGGTATTGGCGCCGATAATCAGAGAGCGGGGCCTCTGTTAGGTATGTATTTATGCCAATACCTGATTATCGGCGGTGACAAACGGAAATCGGCTATTTACTCGTCGAGAGCAGGGAAATTACAGCAGATTCAGCATTAACTTATACCTGTCTTGATAGCTCAGTGAGTAGACCGTCGACTGGAGTTGTTGGAAGGCAATTGTGTCGAGGGATCGAGACCCGGCAGTACCGATCCATTTATCACTTGTAAATTCCCCTTCGGTGATAACTCCCCTTCGGTGATAACTCCCCATCGGGGATATTCCTGAAGTAGCGTGAATTTGATACTAAACAACATTTGTAGCTTCATGATTGTTTATAAATCACAGTGTGATAAATATTTCATAAGAGCTGCGTGTTCCAAATATACCAATGAGCTGTCACAGTGGAGGTGGGTTAATGCTGAAGCTAAGTATAATTTCCCTCTCTCAACTGGTAAACAAGTACAGCAGATTTGGCATTAACTTATGCCTCTCTTGATGGGTAGACTGTTGACGGGAGTTGTTGGAAGGTAATTGTGTCAAGGGATCGAGACCCAGTAGTATCGATCCATTTATCACTTATAAATTCCCCTTCAGTGATAATTCCCCATCGGGGATATTCCCGAAGTAGAGTGAATTTAATATTAAACATCATTTGTAGCTTCATGATTGTATATAAATCACACAGTGTAATAAATATTTCATAATAAGAGCTGCAGGTTACAAATGTACCAATGAGCTGTCATGGTGGAGGTGGGTTAATGCCGAAGCTAAGTATAATTTCCCCTCTCAACAGGTTAACAAGTACAGCAGACTCGGCATTAACTTATACCTCTCTTGATGGCTCAGTGGGTAGATCGTCGACTGGAGTTGTTGGAAGGTAATTGTGTCAAGGGATCAAGACCCAGCAGTACCAATCCATTTATCATTTATAAATTCCCCTTCGGTGATAATTCCCCATCGGGAATATTCCAGAAGTAGCGTGAATTTGATATTAAACAACATTTGTAGCTTCATGATCATATATATATATATATATATATATATATATATATATATATATATATATATATATATATATATATATATTTATACATATATATATATATATGAAATCTACTGGTCACTTTTACCAGACACATATGTAATTCTAATAGCCACAATGCCCTCTTAACTTCTCGAATTCTTCGCGCATTTTTGGATATGCTTGTAACTACGAAGCCGAAATATCCAAACGGAAGAAATTGAAGAGCCTGTGAATGCCGGTCGCGGGAAACGAACCGGCATTACCATATTCACAAGGAGGTCGCGTTGCCGGCCTGACCATGAAAGGATAAAAGTCTATCACCTCTCGTACATACATATACCTGTCGTTTTCAGATATATTTATTAGAGCTGGAATAGACCCATCCTCACCATCGTAGCCAAGTGGGCAATCGTTTTTATTGCTTTTTTTTAGTCTGAAATAATATGTAGAATCTAACTTTTACCAGACACATATGTAAATCTAATAGCCACAATGCCCTCTTAACTTCTCGAATTCTTCGCGCTTTTTTGGATATGCTTGTAACTACGAAGCCGAAATATTCAAACGGAAGAAATTTAGAGCCTGTGAACGCCGGTCGCGGGAAACGAACCCGCATTACCATATTCACAAGGAGGTCGCGTTGCCGACCTGACCACGAGAAGGATAAAAGTCTATTACCTCTCGTACATACATATACCTGTCGTTTTCAGATATATTTATTAGAGCTGGAACAGACCCATCCTCACCATTGTAGCCAAGCGGGCAATCGTTTTTATTGCTTTTTTTTAGGCTGAAAACGACAGGTATATGTTCCACCATTTCCTCCTATAACTGTTTCCTCCTATAACATCAAACCATCAACCTCAAGGAAGAAAGGTCAGATACATAGAACATCCAGGTAGCCTAAGTTCTCCTAGCACTTGTGCCCATACGGCACAGAGCTCCACTTTGAGTATCTTGGCACCCAACCAGAGTATGATGCTATGTTACTCCCCTATTCTCACTCTGTCAATGTTTAACTTTAATTTTCTTCTTGTAATGTTAATCATTTATAACCTCATTTTATGCATTGTATAAACCCATTGTTTACCTGGCACCTCACTTTTGTTTTGCATCGCACTCTGCCAAATGCAGAGTGCTAACCACCTGATCTCCTGGCCCTATGAGTCCTTGACTTTTCATCCGTGGAATTAATTGTATTGCAAATTTAAATTGTATGTAACTTATTCCAACAGGAAATTCATTCTGCACCAACATAACAATCGCCATCAATGCAATAAAACTTGCATTTATCCAAAACACA
>NC_089757.1:7673769-7693769 GCF_040412425.1 Macrobrachium rosenbergii | reverse complement strand
ATAATTTCGGGTTATGATTCTGCTTGTCTTTTTCATTCCTGGATGTCCTGCTAACTTCTATGAGTGTGTTAGTTCTAAAGTGTGTTCTAAAACTTCTCTGATTAGTGTTTTTGGAATGTATAGTCGAAAACAACCATTCTTCTCTGTTGGCCTTTTATACAACAATCCATTTATTAATTGAAAATCAGGTTTTAAGGATTTATCTAGTATTAACTGTCCTACTATTTGTCTGATTTCTGCGTCATTTTGTTGTTGTATTTTTACTCTTTCTAGCTCTAAATCTACTACTTGACAACTAAAACTAAAGGTATTAGTGGTAATACATTTTTCTGTTTCTTCTTGCGATCATGATAATGCATCTGCCATGGTATTAAATTTCCCGGGAATATATCTGAATTATGGGGCAAATTCTAATGCACTAATGAACCATCTATTGAACTTCATGTTGTTGGTAAAGGCTCTCTTTTTAAATAAGTCACAAATGGGTTTGTGATCAGTAAGCACATTAACCTTATGACCTAAAAGTATGTGTCTAAATTTCTTTAGACCCCAGTATAAAGCTAAACACTCTTTCTGTGGTACTATAGTTTCTTTCTGCTGGATTTAAAATTCTACTAGCATAATATACTGCCCTCATTCTAGTTTCGGCCTTTTGTGACAATACAGCTCCTAGCCCTGTACTTGAGGCATCACAAGCTCAGTAAAAGTCTTTGGAAAAATCTGGGTAGACTAAAACAGGGTTCCTGGCCATTTTGCTCTTTAGTGTTTGAAAGGCTGTTTCTTGTTCATCCCTCCATTCATAATTAACATCCTTCTTTGTTAGTTCTGTCAAAGGATATAGTAGCAAGACCCTTTATAAAAGGTCTATAATAACCTACCATACCTCGGAACCTTCTTAATGCTTTCAAATTAGTGGGAGCTGCGTAATCAATTATTGCCTCTATTTTACCTGCCAGCACACGCCGTCCATCTTCACTAATTACATGACCCAAGTATTCTAGGGATTTCATCAGGAATTGACATTTCTTTAATTTTATTTTTAGTCCTTCAATTCTTAATCTCTCTAGGACCATTTCTAATGTTCTGAGGTGACTTTCTAAGTCTTTACTAAAAATGATTACATCGTCCGAGTATACTGCAACATTTTCTATATCTCCTAGAATTTGTAACATTAATCTGACAAATGTTAATGGGGCTGACGTGAGTCCAATGGCATTACTTCAAACTGTAAATGTTCTTTATGTGTGCTGAAGGCTGTGAATTGTTTCGATTCTTCATCTAGAGGTACTTGCCAATATCCACTAAGCAAATCTAAGGATGAAAATATTATGGCCCCTCCTAATTGAGCTAACATATCTTGGATTACCGGCACCAGCATTCTGTCTGGAACTGTGTTGGAATTTAACTTCCTGTAATCTATTACAAGTCTCCAACTACCATCCTTCTTTGGAACAAGTGACAATGGGGAATTATATGGAGTTTTAGAAGGAATTACTACTCCATCTCTTTTCATTTCCTCTATCAAATTGTCAACTATGGGTCTCTGGCTTATTGGTAATCTGTAATTAGGAATAAAAAATGGCTTGGCTCCCATCATCTAACAAAATTCTATGTTGTAGAACATTTGTTCTTCCTAGTTTATCTCCTTCTATAGCTATTACATTTCTGTATTTCTTTAACACCTGAATTAACCTGTCTGTTTTCTGGAAAATCTCTTTTATTTACTTCTGGATTTATTTGAGAGTTTTGGCCATTTATAGAGAAAAATGCTTTTTTTTTCTATTGTTAGTAAAGGATTGTTAATAGGAATTCCTATGCAAAAGATAATGCCTGCGTAGAGTGTTATATCTCCATAACTTATATAATAATGGAAAAATTGTAGAAATATGTTGGATCCCTGCCCATGTAGGGATCAAAGGAAATGAAGATGCAGACCATGTGAATATCCCTGTTACTGATTATGCAACTCACATAAAAATGGGTATCATAAATAAATGGCAATATATATGGGATGAAGAACCTGAAAGTAATAAATTGAAACAAATAAAACCTAATGTTAAACAATGGAGTTCATCATATCAGAGAGAGAGAGAGACACGCACAAGTAATTATTTTAACACGTCTCAGAATAGGCCATACTCGTCTGACACATGGGCACTTAATGAGCAGCCCACATGGCCCGGCTCCCGAGTGCTCAGAGTGCAGGGTAATAATAACAGTCAGACATGTGTTATGGGAGTGTCCAAAGTATGACCAACAACGAATGAGAACTTTTGGGAATAGATCAATGAAAGGAATTTTGTCAGAATCTTTTACATTTTCAATCGTTCCAATTTTGATGTTCTTGAGGAACTGTAATTTAATTAATAAATTATAAAAATAAGTAAATAATAAAAGCATGAAAACCCTTTTAACATTTGTTGAATTTAAAAAAAAAGGCAAAATTTTAGAATGTTGCTTAATTTATATTCTGAATTTTAATATACCTTTTTAGTATGTATGTAAGGAAGTCTGAGTAAATGTATTTACTGTATGTATGTGTTTCAGTATGAGAGGGTATGCCTGTATGCAGTTTTTAATTTCATTTAGTTCATTCATCATTGTACCGAATGATCTATTGGGTCCTAACGCATGGCCTCAGGCCTGGACCTAGTATTTTAATCTAATCCTTCGGGCCAGTCCTATGAGAGCTGAAAGTCAGCTCAGTGGTCTGGTTAAACTACTTTAATAATAATAATAATAATAATAATAATAATAATAATAATAATAATAATAATAATAATAATGATTTATATGTGCAAGTTGAGGGTGTGGGCATGGGTAACCCACTGAGTTGCACATTCGCTAACATTTTTATGCTCAAATTTGAGAGAGAGCTGCTGGACAGTTGTCCCTCTTCTTTTAAACCTTTATTCTGTCGCCGAGATGTGGGTGACTCTTTTGTTCTTTTTAAGGACCATTTGCATTGTGATTCGTTTCTACAATATGCCAATTCTTTACATTCCAACATTAAATTTACATATGAATTGGAAAACAATAACCAACTACTATTCTAAGATACGATTGTCATCCGTGATGACGACCGTTTTCACACAGGTATTTTCCGAAAGGCAGCTTTCACAGGCCTTGGTCTTAACCTTTATAGCTTTTGTTTTTTCAGTTTTAAATTAAATTCATTGTCTACCTCCCTCCACAGAGCAGTGACATTAACTTCTGATTGGAGTCTTTTCCACAAAGAAATCGGAATCCTTTACGATTATTTCAAATCAAATTGTTATCCTCGTAATCTCTTTCTGAAATATGCCAGGAAAACGCTGAATATTTAATTTCATCCTCCACTCCAGCAACAGTACATTTGGCCCATAAACTTTAGTTCTATATACGATTTCCTCGTGTGCATGACACCTCTTTCTTACCTCACTTGAGGAGAATTTTTACTAATTATTTTCCGGCTGTTGGTGTCAAGTTTGTCTTAATGAACCCTAGGACTATTGGTAGTATGTTGCGTCATAAAGAGAGGTTACCTCCCTTAATGCGGTCCGGTGTTGTCTATATTTATACTGGCTGCCGATGCAACAGGCAGACTTACGTAGGCAACACGCTCCACCTGCTTAAGGTGAGATGTGATGCACATATGGGCGTTAGTTTCCGTACAGGTGTAAACTATCCAACCCAGAACTATCTAACGTCAGTAATCATGGGAAATTTTGCAAAAATAATATGAACTATAAGGATTTCAAGATATTATCAAGCCCATATGAGCACCATCTTCCAATATTAGAATCTCTAGCTATAAAGAAACTAGTTCCCACCTTAAACAACCACTCTTCATCTGTTCCCTTGTATATAGCTTAAACCACGCCCTTCTTGTTGTTTATTTTCGGTGCATTTTCCATACAGCAACTGAACTCCGTTGAGACAAGGTGTCTTTTTAACTACTCTTAATTTTAATTGTGTTTCTTTTCTTGTAGCGTAATTTTTATTTCAATGTTGTATCTTACTTTGCCTTGCTTTATTCAGTGTGTTTTGCGTGTCAACAAAAAAATAATTTATGCTGTATTGCTTATCAGTTGAATTATATATATATATTGTATATATTGGTGTAGACAAACTCCATAAACGACACGATGACACGTGAATGCTTAACTGAATTGTATGTCTATCTATAGCATTCCGTTTCGTTACCGTTTGTAATGTCATTCTGTCATTGAAGAAATTGTTCGTATTAAAACACAGTTGATTTCTTTTAGCTATGTAATAACGGGAGTTAAACATTTCTTTTTTCACTAACACTACTTTGAAATTATTCCATCACTACAGGTTATTCCATTTCTCTGTAGTAACATCTCCTTCCCAATTTTCTCCTAACAAAGAGCAAGAATGATGTGAATCACACCTGGTTTATAAAATGTTGTGTAGACACTGAAAAATAAATATTACAGATACTGTGATATATTTTATATTTTTCGTTGTCTTACAACAAAGGGCGTAATTGAATGTTAATTGTAGCGTTAGTAGTAACGGTAATAATTCTGATGATTGTAATTCTCTCTCTCTCTCTCTCTCTCTCTCTCTCTCTCTCTCTCTCTCTCTCTCTCTCTCATAATCTGCGTTGTTTATATTAAACGACAAATGATGAATACACAATCTTTTGTTGTGCTACGCATACAGATATGAATAATGGAACCATATGTTTCTAGACAGTTTCAAACGGCATTATTTTCAATACCTATTAGCACAAAAAATGATTCTCCACACCTTTTTCGAGTCGCTCGTGTGTCTATAGTGGTTATGCCTTTTCTAGCCACGGCCGTTGGTAAGAAATGTAACTGTGCCTAGTGTTTTTCTTCCTTTGTTTGCAATAAGATTGTATTCTTTTACAACACTCAGTGCTTTACTGTATGATCGCCAACGCTTAATAAGCTTTTAAAAAGCTGAATGTCTGCAGATACAGCTTTTGTGGGATTAACAATAGTGCGCAGATGCAGCTGTCTCAAATATATCATGTAAGATTGATCATTGATACTAATGAAAATGCAATTTTTTTTTATGTAGCAAAAAAAAGCAACTCTTTCTGCGAACTATGATTATCGTATTTACAAATATCTTAGGTAATTTTTATTGCAGTGTGACTGGCTTTTCATACTTTGCGTTTGGCACAGTCACAGATAGTTTTTGGTTTATAAAGCGTTGTCGCTCAAAGTATTCTCAGCGTTTTTAATATTATTCGGAATCCCAAACAGTGCGGAGATTCCGTATTCACAAATTATTGCTCACTTCTGTATCGTACGAGTGTCTTTTTTCCTTTTACACATCGCATTATGCGTCTTTATATTTCCATATTGCTCTGTATTTTTTCACTTCACCTTTTGGTAGTTGATGCTCACAGCATTTCACCAAAATATTTTCCAAAGCAGTTAACTGTAACTCAAGAATGCTAAATAACGGAGCCAACTGAATGCAACCAATTTTCACCGTGAGCGCTCTCTCTCTCTCGCTACCTCGTAGGCTCATTAACAAAACCCAAAACGTGAGTACACTTGAAGCTTTTGGAAGATAAAAAAAAAAAAATTTCGTGGACTAACGGAATGCCAGGAAAACAAGAAAGAAACTGTAGCTGGTTAATGCAACAAAATTCGTGAGTGTCGGCATCTAGACTCCGAGTTAGTAAGAAAATCTTGTGTATTAATTATGGTCAAGTGTGAATAAATTGATAAGAATGGTGTTTATACACGGGCGTTATTAAGAAGAAAATAATGCCCTCGTATTAGTATAGTTTTCTGTAAAGGAAAACTGTTGAGATGGCTATTTGTCTGTCCGTCCGCACTTTTCTGTCCGCCCTCAGATCTTAAAATCTACTGAGGCTAGAGGGCTGCAAATTGTCATGTTGATCATCCACCCTCCAATCATCAAACATACCAAATTGTAGCCCTCTAGTCTCAGTAGTTTTTTTTTTTATTTTATTTAAGGTTAAAGTTACCCATGATCGTGCGTCTGGCACCGCTACAGGTGCCAACAACACATGCCACCACCGGGCCGTAGCTGAGAATTTCATGGGCCGCGGCTGACAGTTCCATGGGCCATGGCTGAGAGTTTCATACACCATCATACGCTATACATAAAGTCAATTGCGCCGAAGAAACTCCGGTGCATTTTTTACTTGTTTAATATTGAAATGAATCTTGTATTTCGAATTGTGAAAAACGTCAAGGGAAATAAATTAAGGCAACGGAACTTTCATCTTCATGAGGCCCACCGCCAAAAAAGGTCTTTTAGAAGAGAAGCTGGAGTTCTGAATGGCTTTGGAGTCGCGCCATCCACTTTGCTTATGAGCCACATGCAGAAAATTTTGCTTGCAGTCATCCTTCTCATTTTTCCCTCTATATTGATTCGATGTTTAGAAGTTTGTGTCCAAACTGAAGAGCCAATAGACTGGGTTTAAAATACTATGTATGGGAGATGTAACCTCACATCCCAAACTGTTATTGTGTCCAAAGATCAAATACTTGAAAAAAAATGTATAAAGCACAGTAAATATACTATAGTACTTGCCTCTCCGTAGTGGCATCCACTCCTCCTCTCTCTTATCTAACGACTGACTCACCTCTCTGTTTCCAGTAAATGTAGATTGTGTTGGCCGGGCACACTTGGCTTATCTATTCCACGAAGAAGCCAAATGCTGATAATCTATTCAAAAAGAATATTTTTCCAAGGAGTCCCTTATCACTAGGATATTTATATTTTTTTGAGGGCTATTTCTTTGGGATGATTATCATCTTCCCCACCAGGTACTGTTCGATGACGATGACAATGAAAATTCTCTTGATGTAATTATTTTTACCCATTATTTCTCATGTCCTTCAATTCAGTAGACGTGTTTGACATCTACACAGGTGCTGTTTGCGATTAACCAGACAGACTGCAGGGTGGCAGTAGAGGTGGGTCTGTGGAGTGTTCAGTTACCTTTATCTCATTGATTAATTTCAGAACAACTTCCAATTTCACCTGCGTTCTTGTTAATTGTAATTTTTATAATAACGATATACAGTCATTCTAATCATCTGTTTATCTCTGTATCTACTGAAACCTAGTGAATACGAACTACGAAGATGTAAGTTTGAGTGGGAGAGAGAGAGAGAGAGAGAGAGAGAGAGAGAGAGAGAGAGAGAGAGAGAGAGAGAATTTCCGATTCTGTATATGGTTTATGCAGATGAAGATGTTTTGTTGTTTCACATGCGGATAATGATGCACTCCTATAGATTCCAAATTATATACACATTTTAACATTTTTGAATCAAAATTCTTACTAGTACAAGAATTATTGTCCATATTTTTTCCATCTCTCTCTTGCATCTATATCATAGACTATACGTTTTCTGTCTATGTTGCCGTTATTAAGAAAAGTCAACCTACTTTTACACCTTTGTTTAAATTGAATGACTCAAAGGCTCGTGAAGACACGATGTCAGAAGGAAGTGGTGGTCCTCTGAATGGCATCCGGGGTTCGTTCTCAAATGCTAAGCCCCCGTTATCTCTTGTAAAAGTGTGATATCTACTAAGCACTGATAACCCGCCTAGAAGTACTTTGCTTGCACGAACTTAGAGTCAAGTTATTGGTATCTGATTGAAACTTGGACGGATCTTTGTTCTGCTTCGTGGGGGTAAACACCAATACCCTGTCTTTGAAGGGCTGGTGATGATTTCCCCGTGAATGTTCCTTCTCATGTGTACCTCGATTCTAGTTGTTTATATTATTTAGTTTTTTTTTTATTATTATTACTGGGCTAATAGTTTCACGTGTTGACTATATAGTATACAAGTCCAAGAGCCAGGGCAGGATTTATTTACCCAAGGAGCGCAAAAGGTTTATGAATATATTTTGTTTCTTTCTACATGACCAAAGAGTCTCAGAAGAGCGAGTCTTACAAAATGTCAGTGGTGAGCGTTTCCGTTATGACGTCATCAACATGGCCGCCAGGCGCACATGACCCGACCCCATTCCATTGACCATAGCTACTCTTCTGGTGAACCTAGACAAGTGGGATTCGTTTCAAAATGTTTCCAATAAAATTTAGAATCTTTATTTTTAATATATATTTACGTATCTGTAACACGTTTCCTGGAAATTGTGCTCAAACATAAAAAATTTGCGTTAGCTGGTGACAAGTGTAAAGTTAACGTGAATTTACTCGAAAACCAAAAGATTGACGAAAAAATGGACAGGTACAAAAATGTTTCTTCTTTTCATGAGGATTCAGAAAATGTATATCATAAGGAAGTTTAGATGAGAGGTATTTGGCAAAAAGGTTAAATTCTCGTTACAGTCGAGGCAACGAGGTAGTGAAATCGCGCCTCAGGCCATTGGTATACTGAATGGCGCTTCACGTCGGAATAGAGAGATGCTTAAGTCTGCTGTAATTGATAATCCAATATATAATATGAAGATTCGTTAAGGTTCTTAGAAGTCGAAGTCAGAAATATAATCCTCCAATCCCTAATAAGGGTAATTAGCTTGGGTAAATGCGGTTTAGGTTTTTTTTTTTTTTGTCCGCTCCGTCTAATTTGCTTTTAATGTCTTCGTTGCCAGTGTATATAAAACTCATCCTGTTCTCTTGTACCTCATTCTTCTGTTCATAGGGAAAGGGGCAATTCTTTCCGTCTTTATTTTTACGTGAAAGAACCTTCCGCATAACAATAATTCAAAAGATTTCCAAACTTTATTTTGCCTTTTATTTTTATTCATGCACATTCTTTTTTTTTTTTTTTGCTATGTAAATCTCTGTTTTCATCTTTGCAGCTCTAGCTTTGTTGTTTTTATATATATATATATATATATATATATATATATATATATATATAATATATATATATGTATATATATATATATATTATATATATATATATATATATTATATATATATACACAAATACATTGTATGAGTGTGTGTGTATTGATAAAGAGGTAATGACTTATCAACTGTTAATCATGGTTTCAGTGAGGTGGTGAGTAACTTGCTTGAAAGCAGTGGTAATCACTAGAGCTCCAGATTCAAAGCATGACTTGCGAGAAAGTCGCATCAAAAAAGATCGGAATGATATAGATAGCGTAATATCTACTTTGAATACTTTCTCAAAACCTTTCGAAGACCTGGATCCTCAGACAACTCTTACGAATATTTCAACTGGTCAAACAATCAATGGGAAAGTAACATAGGATATTCTTTTCTTTTCTTCTATAGGGAGACATGCTGCTAAAACATTTCAAGCCTTACACATGTAGGATCCTAAGAATATTGAAAAATCCATACCGCGCAGTTTGGCAAACAACTGTGCGTCTTCCGTTATAGCAAGTAACACGAGCAGGAAAGGAAAAAAGCTGGAAGTCGCCATCTGCACTTTAGATGCCTCTGGAGAAGTCATTTATGTGGCAGCTGCTCGAAATTGTAACATAATGAAAGACATGGAATATCCTCTCACCCCGGTGTCATTAGCTTTCTCACAGACTGGTGGAATTAGGAACGTAACAAAAGAGTAAGCTAATCCGCTCGTTAGAGAAGCACCTGCTCACAAACGTGGCACACAGAGACGTGACCATTTATGATGGCGTGTTCTTGTTGCTGACTTTGAAAATGCCAGGAACATACGGAGCTCTTGGGCCAAAATTGCTGGATATCGCCGTTTGCTGTACAACTGCTAAGGAAATACATACACTGTTTGATGCATGTGGTTACCACACTATAAACCCATAAAAAGCCATCAGACTCATTTAGGAATGAATCATTTAAAACATCACTGATATCTTTTCTGTGCAAAGAGTGGAAAAATCAGAGATATGCTGCTCTTCTTGGAGAAAAATACTCTAAATTGGCGTAGAAAGTAAATGCTATAAGTACATTTGCAAAGATACGTAGAAGTATCAAAAGCACTTGACTTTGCTTGCCACCACCAAGAGGCGGACACAAGGATACTATGGCATATTCGCCAATTACCAAGTGGTAATGACCATAACAAAAATATCCTGGTAAGAGCAAATGACACTGATGTGTTGGTACCATTAATCTACCATAAAAAAAAACTTCTCCAAAGCTCAGATCTGGCTTGATTGTGGCGTATCTTCAAATAACAGCAGACGGATGATCATTGTCACATGCATTGCAAAGCATCTTGGCCGTGATTTGATAGAGGCTTTGTCTAGCTACCTTGCCTGTACAGGGTCCGACTTTACAGCAGCATTTGCAAGAAAGGGTAAGGTCAAACCTTTTGAAATTATGCTGAAGAATCCTGAATATCAAAGAATGCTAAGTCAGCTGGGAGAATCGCTATCGCTAAATGATGACCAAGTTGCTGGACTGGAGAAATATGTATGTGCAATGTATGTTCAAGCGAGGTATTCCCCGGTATCTGACGTGAGATACAGTTTGTTCATGAAAAAAAAAACTACACTTAAGTGCCAGTCTAACAACTCTCCAAAAGGTAAAGGTATTAATCCAACAATGCTGCCTCCCTCTACGTCTAAACCTTCTTTGTTGCAAAAAATTAAAAGAAGCAATGCTGTTTCACGGCTGTGGAAGAGAGCAGTGTGTCAGGAGCCACATGACGGTTTTGATCCCACTGAACACATGGATGGTAGGTGTCTAGAAAATAATCGATATCGCATACGTACAATGGTATGAGGGTTCAACTTTACTTGTCACTGAAGAGGACTCTGACAGCAGTGATGAATAAAGTGGCATTTATTCTGACGACAGTAGTTCTGTAGAAAATTTTGAGGAAGATATGTAGTATTATACTCTCATAGCGATTCTTCTTCATAATTTCCAGTTGGACTCATCGCAGTTATGATGGAGGTCGTAAGATTGAAAGATGTTATTTTTCTTATGTTTCCACTCACTGCAATGTTTTCCATCTTGAAATAAGATGTATCGTGTTTTGTGTGTTTATATTTATTTGTATGGTACATAATTTTTGTATTTTATTTTCAACAGTTGATATCGACATCACTTTACTTTATCAAAGGTAAATGAGAATCCAGTGTAGCATGAAAAAACGAAAAGACATAAGCTACACTAAAAGGAAGTGAAGAGGGATCAAGCAATTATAATTTCCTCATAGACTGCATTTATAAAACTAAGTATCAGGCACCCTCCCTAAGGGGTTTGGCGGGTGGGGGGATTATAGTGTGGTTTGAACTTAGTTTCCAAAGCCCTATGTAGATGCTCATTACACGAGGACATTAAAAGCAAATTAGACGGAGCGTTCAAAAAAAAAAAAAAATACGTTAACCGCATTTGCCCAAGCTAATTACCCGTTATTAGGGATTGGAGGGTTACATTTCTGATGATTGAGTTCGATTTCTAAGAACCTTAACGAATTTTCATATTATTGATTGGATTATCAACTACAGCAGACTTAAGCATCTCTCTATTCCGACGTGAAGCGCCATTCAGTATACCAATGGCCTGAGGCGCGATTTCACTACCTCTTTACCTCGACTGTAACGAGAATTTAACCTTTTTGCCAAATACCTCTCATCTGAACCTTCTTATGATATATACATTTTCTGAATCCTCATGAAAAGAGGAAACTATTTTGTACCTGTCCATTTTTCATAAATCTGTTGGTTTACGAGTAAATTCACGTTAAACTTTATACTTGTCACCAGCTACCACCAATTTATTTATGTTTGAGTGCCATTTCCAGAAAACGTGTTACAGATACGTAAATATATATTGAAACAAAAAAGATCCTAAATTTTATTGGAAACATTTTGAAACGAATCCAATTGGTCTAGGTTAATTAGAAGAGTAGCTATGGTCAATGGAATGGGGTCGGGTCATGTGCGCCTGGCGGCCATGTTGGTGACGTCTTAACAGACACGCCCACCACTGAAATTTTATGAGACTCATTTTCTGAGACTTTTTGTTCATGTAGAAACAAAATATATCCTCAAACCTTTTGCACTCGTTGAGTTAATAAATGTGCCCTGGCTCTTGGACTAATATGATCATGATTGACTATCCTTCCCCCCTGGCGGACAGTGTTTGAAGGCATGAGATCGTAAGTTTTAAAATCCCAAGTAATTTTGCTCTATGCCTCTACTGCTTTTAATCATGTCTTGTTGCAATGTAGGAGTGCATTTTTTTTTTGTGATTTTTTTTTATCAGCAGTTAGCGTGAAAACTCGACCACCACTTTGCTTCTATAATGAAGGTATTGTGGTCAAAATTGTTGTTGGACCTGCAGGTGTTGTGTAAATGTAGGTGTACGAGAATCTCTAATAGCTTAGTACTATTTCTGCTCTAAGTATAGTATACCTTTTCTACACAATAGCTTTTCTAGAGAGAGAGAGAGAGAGAGAGAGAGAGAGAGAGAGAGAGACAGAGAGAGAGTCTGTCTCAAAATGGAGGAAGGTTTTAACAAAAATGAAGTCGACAGAAACTTTTCATACTGTCTCATAGAAATGGAGGAAGAGTTTTTTTCCTTTTACCTGTCTCTCGTGGCGAATGTTTTAACAGAGCGTAAAGAGCTGTAGGCCTGTTTTGAAGGCCGGTCAGGGAACGAGAGAGACTGGAGCATGGTTTTGTTCAAAAACTGAAATGAAGTTTACGAAGTCTAATTAAGGTCATATTGTTAGCTTCAACCCCGTTATTCCAGTAAAATACCTAGGTTGGAACAAACTTGGCTTATGTTTTCTAGTTTCTTTTTCATATTAGAGTTTTCTTTTTGCAGGGCGTTTGAAACATAATACATGATCAACCAAGACCCTCACACGGAACATTTATATATATATATATATATATATATATATATATATATATATATATAAATATATATATATATATATATATATATATATATATATATATATATGTATATATTAACTGAAACCCTCCTGGCTCCTGATCTAACACTGTCCCTTTGCTCCCTTTGCTGTCCCTTTTGCCCGTTTGAGCTATCCCCATGGCCACCTTACGTCCCTGATTCAAGGTGCTTCCAGCATTCACGTATCTTTAATCTTCTACTGAATTTCATTTTCTTTTTCTGAAGTGCGGTTTCTCACAAAGTCCTGACTTAGTTAGTCCGGTGTGAATTTTAACGTGAGCATCTCGCACCAGAATCGAGTTATCTTGGTACCATACGTGCAACCTTCGATTTGCCTGAAATCGTTATAATTTTCCTTATGTAACCGCTTGCGTTCTCAACTTGCAGATGGTGTTGCTAGCTATGGAAACAACTGCTTGTTGTTCCTTGCCGTGGCCTTGCCACTGCAATCAATTCTTCAGTGTCGCTTTCAAGAGGATTACCCATAGATTCTTCAATGTTTGAACAATTGCTGTTCCCCACTCTCTGATTGTAAGTATATTCCATTTAAAGTAAACCTATGTGGTTATCTGCAACAGTTCCCTGTTGAAGTACGGCCTTCAGCCAACTGTTTTCTATATAAGTTTCCACCTGACCTAGCAATTGCAGTCAGGATTGTAATTTTTTAGGGTAAGTCCCCTGTTCTCCAGCTAGACCCCAGGATTGGATCCCTGAGCAAGGAAGACACAAGTAGGTCAGAGTATAAACTTATATATATATATATATATATATATATATATAATGTATAGATATATATATATATTTTTTCGTGAATTTCAAGTCACGTTATGGGTCTGGTAAGGGGCGAGAGGCGTATACCTACGTCTCAATTTAGGATCTTCAATCTGTGTACTGGTGGTCATTAGGTCATGTCGTATACTGGTATGTTTTCCAGTTTCTCTGTAAGTCCCATGGCGGCAATGACATGCTTCAAGCCCAGTCACAAAGAAACCTACCGTTTGGTTTTGGAGAGTTTTTTTTTTTCTGGCACAGTCTTTTTCTTCATTTCCTTCAAGTGCCCATGCACACGGTCGTAGCTTCCTCAATCCACTGGTAAAACTAAAGATATCTCCGGTGGTTTTTCAATCTTCCGGAGAGACAAATTAACCATTACAACACTGCTATATTTATTCATTCCTCAGCCGACAGCTATATCTACCATCCATGGACGTCTTCATGGTTAATGTTGGTTTACAGTAGAAATACGTTCTAATATATAGTAGAGTTCAGCCGAAAGATTATCGAAAAGCAATAAAAACATGTATGGAGAAACAAATCCACAGCTATGTATAAGTACAAATATTTAAAAAAGGAACCGATCGTTAAAAGAAGCAATGTACGTCAGGCAATGCCGTCGTTTTCTGGAACGTTTTCTAACTGGTCTCCTTGTCCAATTTATTATATATATATATATATATATATATATATATATATATATATATATATATATATATATATATATATATATATATATATATATATATATATAAATATCATAGTGTGTTGTGTGCGTATGTACATGGTTTTCCTTTTTCCAAAATTTTTTTTGGCTGAATTCTGCCATATATCAGAATGTAATTCCATTGTAAAACTACATTATTCCTGAGGACGACCATGGATCGGTGAAGCAGCTGTCAGCTTGGGAAAAAATATATACTTATGTGGATATGTATATGTGTACAAGATTGTGTGTGTGTATTTACTATATATGTGTGAATGTAAATACATTCCATGTTGGGTAGCGCCATCAGTGTACCTCATACAGTTTACTGTAGGCCTTACTTACGGTTATTTGCAGCGTCCCTTTGGCCCCTAGGTGCAACCCATTTCATTCCTTTTACTGTAACTCCGTTCATATTATCTTTTTCCCATCTTACTTTCCACCTTCTCCTAACAATTGATTCATAGAGCAACTGCGAGGATTTCTTCCTGGTACGCGTTCCAAATCTTTTACTGTCAATTTCCGTTTCAGAGCCGAATGACCTCATAGGTCCTAGCGCTTGGTCTTTGGCCTAAATTCTATATTCCAGTGTATATACATTCATACACACCTCTCTGATACCTCAGTAGTCATAGTTAATGTGCTTTCATTGTTTCCTACCAAGCGGCAGTTGGAATCCCACAAGTGACGAAGCACTTGTCACTCATAATTCCCCTTGGTTGGAAGTTATTCTCAAGGCGAAGTGAACTGGATATCAAAAAACATTTGTGGTTTAATATTAGTGGATATTACATATCTCCCAGTGTATGTGACAATACAAACATATTTACATGTATACATACGTTAATGACCCTATGCCACCTCTCCCGTCGTCAAGGCAAAGATTGCAGAGTAAGCCTTTGCCTACACGCACGTATATACCCAAAATAAAACACGTACGCATGCAACTATAAAAAAAAAAACAGTTTAAAAACCTAAGAAATGTACACACACCTGAATAAGAAATGTTTACTCACAGTAACTCAACAAATGTCAAATAAATTATTACCCAATTATCAGTCCCCAGAAATAATACAATAATAAAATACTCCCTTTATTAAACCCTAAACGCCAATGCGAACTGCCGATTGCTGTATAAAAAAAAACAAAAGATATAAGGCATGCCCAAAATTCAAATGCGCTGCATATAGGATGGCGAATAAGGCAAGAAACTCCTCCCAAACTAATGACGTCACTGACATGTCACTCAGGGCGATGACGTCACTACAGCCACTGCCTGAAAATTACTTTCGGTGCCATAAAAAGCCATCCAATCTGACACTAAAATTAACCGCCAAAAAAAAAAAAAAATTATAACATTTGCGTACGCCTCTGCTTGACGGCACGAGAATTCCTTTCACCCAAGAAAGAAAGAGAGAGAGAGAGAGAGAGAGAGAGAGAAAGAAAAAAAGAAACACTTGCAGTCACGCGTGTTTTACCACACACAAATGTTCAAGATACCGAAATTAAACACATTGCGCACACTATACATACCCAAACATTCCCCAATATGAACTAAAGCCTAGAAATACCTATAAACACACTAAAACCTTGCTCCCCTTGACGCATCATTAAACACACACACAGACTCGCGCTCAAGAAAGACTGACTCGAGTGCATTTCACATCTCCCTAAACTGAATCTCTGAACCATCAAATCCTATTTTGAGATGCCAATACCAGTATTAATAAGATATGTCTCTTTGGAAGCATAACCTATACCCTATCTATTTATCTACTTAACTATCTATTCATGTCTAATGACCTATACCCAGGTCAGATAGGGTCATAATCTCTTCATGTATCTGTTTTAAGAACAGTGGTGTGTCATCTCATTTTCCTAAGATTCACCGGTAGCAAATGGCCAGCCCTGGGTCAACACATTCTTTCTCTCCTGTCGACTCCTCTCACTGAGTCTATCCTCAAACAAAAGCCTACTGGAATTAAACACTGAGGTACAAAACTAGACTTTATTTGCAAATTTAACAAAAGTAATTCAGCAAAAGCTACGACCATGAAATGGAGTGAATTCCACCCCCTATAAATGGAAATCATCACTAGAGGAAATTCTGATTCATAAATATTCAGATTAATGAACCTAGGCCAAACAGTACTAGTGACTAACACCCTGGTCATCAGATTAAATAAACAGGTCATAATTAGTCTAGACCAAAATAAAAGTCATATAGTATGCACAAGAACACCACTTCCAAAATATTCGTCCTCACAGGACGAACCCAGAATTCCTGTTAAAAGAAACATATCTTATATAAAAACCTGAAATGGTGTTACAAGAAACCAGCATTCAAAACGGAAAAATGCACAGTGGAGAACAGAATGGGAAAATGCATAATGGAGAACAGAGGGTTTTCACTGCAACACAAACAGGGTATTTCCACATAATGTCTGGAAAAGATATAAGTGTTCATGAGCCATCTTACTCACTCCTGTGGCATCAAATAACAGATCCTCCAGTGGCGGTACTTATACACTGCACGACAAGCAAATCATACACAGCCACAGAACGAAGTCCCCTCGCGTTTGCCTGTTCCTCTGATAATATACCATTAGAGAGTGCAACACACACACGCACTCACACTGTCTCCTTGCACTCAGGCCATGATCATAACACCAGATGCATACGTCAGAACCCGCTGTATCAAGTGTGTAAACCTCCAACGTTGACACGACTGCACCTGCAGCAGATGTGTTCCTGACAGGCCAGCACATAGTTCATCAAGACTTAATAAAAATATAAATATATATATATATATATATATATATATATATATATATATATATATATACATATGTATTTATTTATACATATATATATATATAAAATACAAGGTGTTTCAAATTAGAGCCCCCTCCCCTCTACAGCATAAACTAAAATTCATATGGACAAAAACAAAAGTAACTCAGAAAAGATATTTATTTAAGTTTCTCTCTGTTCCCATAACACCTCGGTCACCTCTCTTCGCAGTTCGCCGAGGCTTGGTATACCATCACAGTTCACTGTGCGTGCTTCAACACGACCCTTTAAGATACTACCAATGTTTTCACACACATTACGGTCAGGGAAGCTGCCTGGAAATTCACTTGACGAGAAGAAATCGATACCACTGTTTCGAAGCAGCTCCTGTGTCTGAAAAGCCTTGAAACATGGTGCCTTGTCATGCAAAAATGTGACTTCTTCAACAGATAAAACCTTTCAGGATCTTTGAGAAAGGAAATACTCACCAGTAAGCACAGTTTCTCTGAAGTATTCGCCATTCCATGACTGCCCTTTTTCTTTGATGATCCGCATTAACCGTTTGGCTGTGAAACAGAGAAAATTCCCAAACATTCAGAAAATTTCACAACTTGGCGATAGCGCACGTCATCGCATTTTCCTGTGGGATTCGCTTACACACTGAAGTCACGTGCATCTACTGTGATTTTTGTGCATATGTATAAACACACACACACACATTTATATATATATATATATACACATATGCATATATATATGTGCATATGTATAAATATGTATATATATGTATATATACAAAATATATATATATATATATATATATATATATATATATATATATATATATATATATATATATATATATATAACACACACACACACACACACACACACATATATATATATATATATATATATATATATATATATATATATATATATATATATAAGGATTCCATGTGAAGATATTTAATGGCATACTTCAGGGTCCATAAAACATCAAAAACGCCATAATTTAGTCACATGTTCAACTTTTCTCACATGTGCTATGCAGTGGCGCTGTTATGGGGGGTGCCAGTGTGCCCTGTGCCCCACCAATCAGATGCTTGGCCCCCACAAGCCACGGTCAGATGCTTGCCCCTGCCCAAGTAGAAGTTCCCTTTGTAGCCAAACTTAACCCTTTGGTGTTCAAAGCAGAATTATAGTTACAGGTGTTTAACACAGATGACATGTTTGTTCGTGATATTCTGATCCATCTTAATGTTATCAACTTAAGTTTGAAGTGATTGAAGCTAAATTAAAGTGTTGAATAAGTGCAATGCAATTTGCTACTGCTGCTTAAAGTTAATTTCCAGGGAGAGGAGATGGAGAAGAGGGAATGGGATGGGTTGAAATTTTGATGAGACTTTGGAGGGTCTTAAGTCTTTTGTGTTATTGATGATAAGCACTATTTTGATATATTTACATGATAAGGATATTACTGTGCTATAGTTGAAAATTACAACTTGATAACAGACATTAGGCTAGTGTTGAATATAAGGTTGTGAGGAAATTTACATTACAGTATTTGATACATTTGCATATAGTAAGAGTTTAAAATTAATTGAAAACTGAGCTTTACTAATACTATTATTTCCCTTCATTCACATGGATATATACATTCGAGAATAGTATATTTTACTAATTACAGGATTGGTACATTAGTTTTGTGTAATTTTCTTTGGCCCCCGCCCCCTACACAAATATCTTGGCCCCCACCTAGGCCTTCCCACTGATGGAATGCCAGCTAGGCCACTGGTGCTATGTGCATCTTCAATCTGCAAATATAACAAAAATCGTTAAAATTTATCAAAACAGTTTTAAAATAAAGTTAAGAGAAAAAATCATGTACAAACGTTAAAATTAATATAACTTAAAATGCGTACAGTAAAAAAAAAAAAAGAACCAGTGCTCAACAAACCATCGAAAGGAAAAGGAAAAGAAGGAATGACCAAGACCTGAAACTTCAGTTATGCTAGATAAAGAGAAGAAGCGGAAACGTTCGAGTTCATAGACGGAACAATCCTTTAAAGTATAAGGACTCAGGGTAGTAAAGGAATCACTGTGGCTTGTACCACCAATAATAGAAAGTGCTTTTGATTTACTTCGATTTGACGTATGGAGGCATATGGTTCTTTATATCGGAAAAATCTGGCTTACTCAGCCTCTGACCCGTTCTAAAAGTGTATCCCATAAGGCTACAATATCTCATCTGTAATAACCTACGGCATGACCCAACATACATACCCGGACATCCTGGGCCACTTGAATTTATAAATAATTTTAGATCTCATGAAGGTCTGCAGTTTGTCCTTGTAGTTGAAGAATATGCCAATCTTGAGTGGATTGATTGGAATTAACTGAATCTTAAGGCAACCAAATTCTAGTTTAGTTTTTGCTCAAGTTTGGTTTTGAAAACTTGTTGTCAGAAATAAACGGAATTGTGGCAAATACATTTTCTTTAAGACATTATAGAAGGTGTCGGATTAGCGAAGTGTTGTGACAGCAGCCTGTTAATGACTTTGCAAACCATATTTTCAGGATGAGAGTTTTGTAAGAAAAATTTGACTAAAAACAAAATCTCAGTATGAGATCTCGTAGGTTGGTGTCAGTCTTGGCCATTCATTCTTCTCCTTCTTTGGATGGCTTGTGAGCACTGGTTCTTTTTTACTGCGCACATTTTAAGTTATATTAATCTTAATGTTTGTATGTAATATATATATATATATATATATATATATATATATATATATATATATATATATATATATTCAAATATATATATACTGTACATATATACACACACACACACACACACACATATATATATATATATATATATATATATATATATATATATATATATA
>NC_089757.1:7666269-7668769 GCF_040412425.1 Macrobrachium rosenbergii | reverse complement strand
GAAGTTCCCGAGTGCATCTGTCATACTTCATCTTCAATCTAAGCCTTGCACATGTATCTACAATGCAGGTATAGAGAAAAATACTTTGTTCAAAATTACTAATCGTTTACAGCCAAGGAAATCATCATGAATATCCGGAACAGCCTAAAGTTGGATTCTGTTTTGCTTCCTTTCCCAATAGTCTCGATGTTATGGATGCCGGAAAGATGACTCCGCAATGTGCGAGGGAATGACAAAAAGGACCTCGGCAAAGTTTGTCAATGTAAACATCCCATACGTGAGGCCCTTGACTACACAGAAAACAGTCTCAACTATTATGGGAATTTGTTCCTCAATATGAATGTATTTCAGTAATGCATACTACCAAAATATAACGGGAATACTTCCCATACCTACGTTGATACTTGCAGACATAAAGGTTGTATGTGGATCTTTTTTTGGGTGACCTGTGTCCTGCACCCAACTTAGGTCACCGAAGCCCATATTTTCACTACTAACTTACACAACACAAAGGAATATTTTTCTTTGTAAAAAGTCATCACTGCAGAGCCAAATAACGTGAATGTTTTTTTGTAAAACGTCATTCTGCAGAGCCAAACTACGTGAATGTTTTTCTTTGTAAAACGTCATCACTGCAGAGCCAGATTACATGAATGTTTTTCTTTGTAAAACGTCCTTACAGCAGAGCCAAATTACGTGAATGTTTTTCTTTGTAAAACGTCATTCTGCAAAGCCAAATTACGTGAATGTTTTTCTTTGTGAAACGTCCTTACTGCAGAGCCAAATTACGTGAATCCTTTTCTTTGTAAAACGTCCATACTGCAGAGCCAAATTACGTGAATGTTTTTCTTTGTGAAACGTAATTACTGCAGAGCCAAATTACATAAATGTTTTTCTTTGTAAAACGTCATTACTGCAGGGCCAAATTACGTGAATGTTTTTCTTTGTGAAACGTCCATACTGCAGAGCCAAATTACGTGAATGTTTTTCTTTGTAAAACGTTCATACTGCAGAGCCAAATTACGTGAATGTTTTTCTTTGAAAAACGTCCATACTGCAGAGCCAAATTACGTGAATGTTTTTCTTTGTGAAACGTCCATACTGCAGAAAATTACGTGAATGTTTTTCTTTGTAAAACGTTCATACTGCAGAGCCAAATTACGTGAATGTTTTTCTTTGAAAAACGTCCATACTGCAGAGCCAAATTACGTGAATGTTTTTCTTTGTGAAACGTCATTACTGCAGAGCCAAATTACGTGAATGTTTTTCTTTGTGAAACGTAATTACTGCAGAGCCAAATTACATAAATGTTTTCTTTGTAAACGTCATTGCTGCAGGGCCAAATTACGTGAATGTTTTCTTTGTAAACGTAACTGCAGAGCCAAATTACATAAATGTTTTTCTTTGTAAAACGTCATTGCAGGGCCAAATTACGTGAATGTTTTCTTTGTGAAACGTCCATACTGCAGAGCCAAATTACGTGAATGTTTTTCTTTGTAAAACGTTCAAACCAAATTACGTGAATGTTTTTCTTTGTAAAACGTCCATACTGCAGAGCCAAATTACGTGAATGTTTTTCTTTGTGAAACGTCATTACTGCAGAGCCAAATTACGTGAATGTTTTTCTTTGTGAAACGTCCTTACTGCAAAGCCAAATTACGTGAATGTTTTTTTGTAAAACGTCCTTACTGCAAAGCCAAATTACGTAATTCGTCGATGTCCATAGTCTTGGTAATGTCGTGTACATTTATCAGTCGGTGAGTCAAGTAGCAATAGTTATTTTTAATAATTGACAAAGACAATATTCATAATGTGCAGTAATCCATTTGAATCAAGTCAAAAAGGCTGTTGTCTTGCGTGGACGTACGTGACAAAAGAGAAAACTAACCCAAATGAAAACTTTTGAAGTGAGGACGAAATAGCTAAATAAATAGAAAAACGAGAAAAAGCAAATATGAGCAACAGCTGATAGGCAAGTCAGAAAAAATTAAACAAAGGGTCCTGTCATTTTAAAGTAGTATTATATTTATTTAGTCTCCATTTTGCAGTCTAAACTGTGCATCTTGGTTCACTTCTTTTATAATTTCACTTCTTATCTCTATCAAGCACAAGTTCCTTCCCATAAGAAGCGTGACTTTGGCTTGTAATTTGATTTAACCTTCTTCCTAGCAACGGCCGATAGTTTTGTCATTGACCTTGAATTCGTCCAATGCGAGGACTTTGGATGAAAATTAGTCAGTTTAGAATGGAAATACTTATTAACCGATGGACTCTCGAAAGAGTGACCGTCAGCAAGATATACTTTCGTAATAGTTTAAAGACAGGGATGAATATTGCGCTGGAAAAACTGGATGACAGTATGTCAGAATATCAGGTGAAGTTTTAGTTGAACTTTCAAAGTGGCATTTGAATTGTTTTGGAAAATGTTAATATATTCCTGCGCTTGTTGCATTCGTAATGTTGATTAGGATTTATGTAGAGATAAGAGATTTGCATCTTG
>NC_089757.1:7511269-7658769 GCF_040412425.1 Macrobrachium rosenbergii | reverse complement strand
TAATTTCCTAATGATCAAATACTATAGATGAATATTGCCATTAAGCTCAGGTTCCATTTACTTTACGTAAAGTGGCTCTGTAACGTAGTACCTAAAGTATGTCAGCAATGTGATACAAATTCCTAAACAAAGCTGCTGAAAAACTTACTACTGAAACTTAGTATACAGTCTTACCATGGTGACATTGTCTAATGTAATGTATGCCCACTTCAAAATGACCACATAAGTTACAGACAGACACACACACACACCTTGCAGTTCTGTTTAGAAGTAGACATTACATTCATCTTCCTAATGGAAATGTGAATGATGCCATCAGTTCTAGAAACCTGCTTATAGGTTTACAACCTATTGGAAGAATGAGGAAGAACTGAGGCTTCTGTAGCAGTCTTCTTAATCTATATATTTTTTTTAGCACCACCTAATATACATTTGATAGATTGGCAGAGAAGTTTTTTATCAGAGGAAATTGAATGAAGGCCTTATCTTTTGAAACATCTAGTTTGGAAAATCTTATTGGCCTGTCTTGAGAGAGATGGATCCAGAGCATTTACCTTCCTGATCCAACCCCACCAACAAAAATCCTCTGGATTCCCAAAGGAGTGTTTGTTTCTCAGTCCAAGTTCTGTTCCTTTGTGGATTATGAAGATAAATGCTTTAGAGATAAGCCTGCCACTTCATTCTTAAGAGAACCCCTCATCCTAGCCTTAGATGGTGCCTACGGTATTGCCATAACTGGAATTTAAAGGCAAAATGATTTCTACTGATCCCTACCCAGAGTGATCTGTCCATCTGTAAAGCTGACAGTGGAAGGTCTCAAATCATGATCCTGGCCATATCCATGGAGATGTTGCTAATTCTTAAAACCTAGTGTACCCTTTTCCAGTGGTATCACACTAGTCATTAATTTTCTCTTCTGCTTTGTCAGAAGTTGGCTACTGTGTAGATTGCTTGCACATGGATCATGACAGCATCTGTGCAACCCTACTGATTCAATTGCTGTGATTTGAACCTACAGTAATCATAAATCTTTGGTCTTTCATTACTGTTTTATTCCAGTGAATAATGTACTCTGCCCTCACTCCTTGTCACCAAATGGACTAAGATTTTTGGGGCTACTTGAAGGTATTCTGAGCCAATATATCTAAATGTATAAATGACAATGTGTGAAAAACTGCCATTATCATTATCTAAATCTGATTAGTTAAGCTCATCATACTCATCCCAAATTACTATCCATTTACCATCCTTGCAGTCAAAACATTCAATGCAGAGAGCATCTCATACCTGAAAGTGTTAAGATTTGGAAACTTAAAGCCAGGCAGATTTAGTCCACTTCACCTAATGAGACTGATGAACCACATGCCTGTAAAGAAAGTTGGAAAAAGCCTGGCACCTGGAAAGGCCCAACTGATTTTGCCATAGATGCCAAAAGTATATAGATTCCTGAACCATCCCTGCCTTGTTCCTGTTTGATTTCCTTTGCAAGAACAACAAGCAATGTCAACATTTTGTCACGATGGCCATGAATACTCTGCATGCTTGCATATCTGTAATAATTGGGAAAAGGCTATTCACAATTTCTCTTCCTGTTTTCATCCAGGAATGACTCCACCAAAGACAAAATATTGGAGTGTATCATGATGGCAAGAGAGTTTAACACTGTCTTCTCTGCTACTTCTATGGAAAGGGTCAAAATATACAAGAAACAAAAGGTACCAAAAATAAAAATATATGACAAAGAGCAAAACCTGCTATAACAAGAAATACATTACAAACACAATCAATATCAAAATACCATGCATCATGATAGTGCTAGATAATCAATAAAACAGTGAAAATTAGAGCAAAATTTTTTCTTTTAAACAACCATCCCTCCTAAAAATACAAAATCAAACTACATACCAAACACATCTAACAAAGTTGATGGATTAACTCTATGCACAGAAATGACATTTAATGATTTTGCAAAAAAGAGCTTTGAAACACAAAAGGATGAAAAATTAAATAACATACAGTTCAGTCAATTCTCTGTGGATTCTGCCACTTAAATGTATACAGGAACAGTTTAGAAATGGATCACAGTCCTGGGTATGTGGGGGTGCTAAGAATCTCCTGATTTAAAAATGCTAAAGACAAGTCGGAAAAAGGATATTGGAATATAAGAACACTGAATCAAATTGGAAAGGTAGAACAAGTAGATAACGAATTAGAGGTATGGACTGGACATCATAGCTGTTGGTGAATATGGTGCAAAGCACTGGGAGGAGAGAGTGGAAGGGTGTAATGTATATATTTATTCAAGAAGAGGGACTGACTGACTGGAGAGCAGTGAGTAGTAGATTATTGCTGGCAAGATTTAAATCAAAATAGTGTGCTGCCTACCAATGAATGAACACTTCAAAGAAATGAAAGATGAATTTTACAAAGAACTGCTAAATGTTACAGGCGAAATGCCAAAAACAGATACAAGAGTGGTTGGTGTTATGAATAGAAAAGTTGTTGGGAATAATGAAGGTACAGTATAGAGAGAGACTAATGAAAATGGGGTGTAATTCTGTGCTGCAAGTAATTTGGTGATTAATGGTATTTTTTCCAACAAAAGGACTCCTCTGAATACAACTGGACTTCTCCAAATAGCAGTCACAGAAACCAAATATCTCGCATAGCTACTAATTGAGAAAAAGAACACCAAGGAAGCTGGGAAGAAATGTCAGCAGTGATCACCAACTTGCCTATAACACACTAAAGTTAAAATAAAAGTATCCAACAAGAGAGTTGACAAAGTATCTGGGTTTGATACATTAAAGCTTCTTGAAGATGAACATCATGAGGCTTTTGCAATTGACTGTCAGAATAGATTTGCAATTCAAGAAACCATATCTGAGGAGGAGCAGACAATGAAGGACTGGTTTGACATTTTCTGCTAGAAAAGAAGTACTTAGACATGGGAGTGACAAGACAGAAACCTCCCAAGGGTACAGTAAAGAATATTACAAAGGCAAAATGTAGATTTAAATAAATTTCACAGAGAAGATGAAGAACCCTACATAAAACATGCTAAGTCAAGTCTATATAGTAAAGTAAAGTGATGATAAGGAAGAGATAAGAGTATATTTGAACAAAAAGGCTGATATATGCAGTGTATGTAGGGAAAGTTACTGGTATTACGGTAGCCCACAGCATTATTAATGAAATACCTATGGGTAAAAGAAAAAGAAAAATACCTGTCAAAAGGACAGATGAGTTAATACTATCAGAAGAATGACAATGGGAGGAACATTTTTTGGGGTCCAAAAATAAGACATATGACAGGGATAATCTGATTTATATAACGTAAACTGACAAAGACCCAAATATGCTTATGGAGGAATTCCCAGTTTTGAAGTTGAATCAGTAATAAAGAAACTCAAGAGATGGAAAGGTTATGATGGAATCATTGCAGAGATGATTTCAGCGGAAACTGAATTGACATCTTGTGTGCTAACGAGACTGTTATGCAGCATGTGTAAAGAAGAAATAAAGCCAGGTGATTGGCATATGGAAGTCATAGCCAGGATATCAAAGAAAAGTTGCCAGACTGAACTGCACTGAGTTCATTGTACAGTAATGTAAATATTCAGTATGCTCATCCTCAGAAATAAACAAGCTGGTGTTACACATTTTGTGCTGCAGTGTATGGAATTTATAAATCACCCAATGACTAATTGCAAGAAAGCAGTTGACAGCATCTACAAACCAATACTGCACAACGGAAGGTCTTACATCACTATTACATTCCTGCAGATTTGTAAAGCTAATTGAAATTATCCATGAAAGGTAGATGTCAAGGTAACTTGCAGTAAATACTGGGATGCTATAAGAGAATACCATTTCCCCTATTCTGTTTGCACTTCCCAAAGAATTTATAATTAATAAAAAAGTGGTCAGAGATGAACAGAGGTTTAGATTGATGACAAGTGGAGACAAAAAATATGCAAAGGATGCAGTTTTAATAAACATTAAAATGCTTGCCTAATAGACTGCATCATTTATCTACAGAAAGGCACTCCATAAATAAATCTAAGAAAAACAAAGGTAAAGAGAACAAAGTTTGCACAAAAGGACGACATAACATTAGATGGAGGAAGGATTTTTGCACAAAAGGATGACATAACATTAGATGGAGGAAGGATTAATGAGGTTGAATCTTTCAAACATCAATATCCAGAGGTTCTCCAGAGTTGAAATTTAGTGAGAATAAAAGACATCAAATAATGAGCAGGGTGAATATAATTTGGATATCAAATTGAAACTATACAACAAGATTATATATATTTAGTACAACCTCTGTAACTATCTGGATGTAAACCGTGGTATAATAATGAAACAATAGAAGATTTTGTTGATTTCAGAATAAAGCTTTCAAGAAGAATGTTAAGAGTTATATGGCAGGGCAGAGTTAAAAATGATACCATAAATGAAATTAAATAAGTTCCATACGAAGTTTAGATAATGATGCAAGGGAGGAGGAGTTGGCTTGGACATGTGCTTCGCACAATTCCTGGGAGGACAGTTCTTTAAGTATTAGCTGGGAGATCCAGTAGGCACCAGGAAAGTTAGAAGACCTACTGAGATGAGAACCGAAAAGGTAGGCTGGAGGTGAGCAGAGAGTAGTGAGTGGAAAATAAAGTACTGGAAAGAGACGAGTGGTGGAGTTTCACAGAGGCCTGTTTAGTTACACAGAGCTGGAAGTATTGATGATGTTGATGATGATGATGACAATGACAATGACGACGATGATGATGATGACGATGATGATGATGATGGTGATACATTAAAAGCACCACTACATAGCTTGTCAAAAGCCAGACTGGAAAGCAAAGCAAGTCTCCCTGTATGTTTGATGGGGGAGCTTGCACTAAGGGGAAATGTTACCCACTTTTTTTAACTATAGTTTTGTTTTATCATAAGGTCTAATTCTATACTCCCTGCCTTGAACTATGCGTAATGGTCCTAATAAAAGAAATGTATTCAAGTAATTTGTACAAATGTATAACATTTTCTTGAATACTTCATTAAAAATACTATAGCACTGAAGTTTCAATTAAAACACATCTTACGCAATATAAAAAAAATCTCACATAAATTAAAACATTCACGCTAGCTTTTATATAACTGTCAATTATTTATTTCAGAATAAAGAAAATTATTTTATCAAAATCTACCTTGATGAAAATTATGCACTACAGTGATAACAAAATCACTCATAAATATATATTACAAATATTTGAACATCACAGAAATTTCTAGATTTAACAGCAGCTAGACTTGCATCATTACTTTGTCACTGTCTTTAATACTACTTATTTTAGGGGCAAACATTCTCTGAACACGAATATAAAATTGCTGTAAAGACACAACAACAGAAACTGATCCCATTTTTTTCTTTGCATAGATGTTGAGATATATTCCTAATACCACCAGCAAACCTCCCCATATATAACTGAAAAACAAAGAACACTGACATTAATTAAACAGTTTTACCTTGGTTACAGAAAAAAAAAAAAAGTTTTTTATGTACAGTCCTCTGATTTTTTGCATGATACAATCATCATCAAGGCCAGCCAATAAATGTGAGACTTCCCATGCTAAGGGAAGACCCAATCTGACCCACTGATGCTTTAATTCCTTAATTTTATTTAGAACAAAGTTGTTTTTCATCACAACTCCAGTAATCATATACAGTAGCACTGCAGCTTAACAGATTTCAACTTTTTGGAGTATGTGAGTCTGGAAAAATCAAAATCAAATTTTGTAGTTTACAGAATAATCTGGAAAGCAAGCTAGACATAGCAGCAGATGCTGAAATGAACATGGCTGATGTTTACCTGTCTGAACCTGTAAACCTGGGTTCTTCACTGCCTAGTTACTACCTGTCTCACAATACGTACTCTCTATACTTTTTCTTGCTTATTCAGTCATTGTTTTTGTGTCTATGCTTTTGTTGGTAGTTGTTGTGGTTATTTTTTTCATGTTGAAAGTTCTAAAATATGGTACAGTTAACTATTGCACTGTTCTTACCATAACTGTTGAATTTTCATAAAAAACTCATTACAGTACAGTATAGGCTAAAAGTGGATGCATCATTTGATTAAATATCATACAATTTCAAGAATACATCTTACAGTACATCAAAGTACTGCAGGGTGTATTCTTGAAATTCTATGATATTTAATTAAATGAGGTGTAATTACACTCGTGTAACCCACTGACTTAGGACTACCCTAATGTGGTGAGGGGGCTCTAAAGCCCCAGGAATTTGTTCCTGGGTTTGAGTCCAAGAGTCCCATATATCATTATATATTTCATTGGATTAATTTTGTGGAATTTTCCACTTTTGCTAAAATTTATTGGACCTGATAAATAGAAGATATCATAGCTGGGACTGGGTTTATATCCGAAGCTAAACAGTGGGAACTGTAATAGGACCATCAACTACCCGAAAATGTTTGGACCTGAGAGGTATCACATTGATAGCTTAAGGGTGGAACTATTCTTTAGGGCTGGGCCATGGATTCCAGGGGGTCTGGTTCTGGGGATAGGACTCTCGGCATTCTATCCAGTTTGCCCATAATACAATTAGGGTGGGGATGATTGTATTCTTGTAATAAATAAGTCACAGGTACTCTGTTCAGGCAAATACAGGGGCTGAGGGACAACAGGGATGGTTTTCCATGCCAAAAACTCTCTAATCAAAAGCACTTTATGACAAGGTGCATTGTCATTATGCAGAATCCAAGTACAGTATCTTTAATGTTTGGCCTTTCACAAGCAACCCATTTTTGCAGCCTTTCAAGAACCCCACAGTAAAAATGCTGATTGATTGTCTGTCCTTGACGCACAAATTCTTTATGGACAACGCCAGTGCTGTCAAAAAAGCAAATGAGCATGATTTTAATTTTTCATTTGCTCATTCTTGCTTTTTTCAGCCATGGTGAGGTTGCAGTGCCACTCCTGACTATGGCATTTTTTTTTTTTTTTTTTGATCATACAAGTACTCAAAGATTCATGATTCATCACCCGTAATGACGTTTGTGAGAAAATCTTGGTCATTTTCAATCCATTCCAGATCACAGCACACTTCATTCCTTTTGTCTTTTTGCTCGGGAGTGATATTTCTGGGGACAATTTTCACACAAATTTTCTTCATTCCCAACTAAATTGGTCAAAATTTGATGAATGGTTGTGGTTCAAATTCCACATTTTCATCATTTCTTGAAGTTGATGGCCTTCATAACAGAGGATCATCTTCAACCAATTCTAATCCTTCTGAAAATGCTCTGAACCATCTGAAAACCCATACTCTTGAAAAAGCAGTCTCCCTGTAGCCCTGTTGAAGTTCTGCACAAGTTTCAGTGGTACTGCTGTGCTCGCTCATTTTCAAGACACAAAATAATATTTCCTTGCAAAACATCCACTTACAGTCTACCTGTTAATGCCACAAGGTTGCGGCTTGAACTGAAGCTATCAAAATCACTTTGTGAAATGTTCACTCACAGTCTGCCTGTTAATACCACGAGGTTGTGGCTTGAACTGAAGCTACATGGGATGTTGATGTTGGACCACCATAAAGGGAATCTGACAATGTTACCAGATCCAACGCTATGAAACTTAGTCTCATTGCTTTATTTACAGTCTAAAGACACTTAAGCAAGAAACTTTTATCAGAGACAGTGATAAAATCCAAATTCTTAGCCAATAAAAAATTCATAAAAATGCTGATCAGGTTGTATGCAGACAGACCACAGACCCAGGCTGGGGTTAGTACTGCAGTTGTGCATAATAATTAGTCTTATGTAGGTAAACTATCCAGTAATGCTTGAATTTTTATGGCAGATCTGACAGCCATGCTAAATCTTTGGAAACTGCAAACAAAATGGAAATCAGAGATTTTACTATTTATTCAGCATGTCGTCATGGAGAGAGAGAGAGAGAGAGAGAGAAAATGAGTTCCGTTTACATCAGTAAAACAATTACAAATGCCAGGACAACTTTTTTTTACACAGTACATATTATGATAATAGATCATTACTGAGGGATTTCACTTTAACATTTTATTGATATTTGGCTGTGTTTACATTAATATTAATATTTGATGAAAATCAGTAAGTCACTTTTTTATCATAGTGATGTATCTAGTACCCAGCTTAATGCTGCCCAACCTGGCTGCATAACTTCCGATTTTTTTTTTTAATATTTTTGAAAAGCGCCACTCATAGCTCAGATCCCAGCTCACATTTTGAAGTAAAAAATCAACAGAGTGACGGATATTGGTTCACTCATACATCAAGGTATTACTGTACTACCAAAGTGCTCCGTTTTCACCTTACCAGCTTGTCTGCAGTTTCTCATCAGAAGGCAGGGATAGCTTCTATGTAAGAAGTGTACCTGGTGAGATTAAGGAAGGCTTTCCTCTTCTATGCACTGGCAATTCAGACTGGCTTCTGTTCCAAAGACTTTGAGTCTACAGTTTTCACCTGAAGAGATCCCATCAGTAACTGCTGCTCAATGTACACAATGTGTCTGCTCCAATACTGTCTCAGACTTGAAAATATCCTGCTTCCAAGGTCAAGCAGGCAACATTCACAATCTGTGAACTTCAGTACAGTGCAGGCAGAAAGACATCCTCAACTGAAAAAAAGGTATCCAGAAGGATCAACACACCTCTCCTGGATCCTTCAGTTTGAAGTCACCTCTTCAAGTACAGATAGTTCCAGCTGTGACTGTCATAGTGATGGAAGAGGCTGCAAAGGAGTGCAGAAAGGGAGGCAAAGGACTCATAAGGCAGAAAATCCTGTATCAACAACAGAATCAGATGAAAGGTCACAGAAATTCTTCATGGTAGAAGATTTGAATAAAAAAAAAAAATTTATACTATTAGTAAATACCTTTATGACAAGATAGTCAGCAAAGGGCCATGTAGATGTGGAAAAGAGGAAGTGGTAAATTTAACACTACTTATCAAAGGTAACAAAAGTTTTAACAGATACTTCAAAATATTTGTTAGCTTGGGAATACTGGATTTTGAAGAAGGTATTGAGAAGGCAGTAAGAAAGAATAGTATGAGAGAAGCAATGGCTTTTAAATAAACTATCATACAAGTAAACAGAAAAAATGTTATGCTTATATGAGGAACGTTTTAGTTTGCAAGGCCTAGTACAAAGACGCAATAGCCATGAGCTAGAGCTAAGAGAAGATCAAAACAAGAGGTTTGTTTATTTCATGGGTGCAAAAGGGTTATTAATCTCACGACATAACACAGGTAAATTCACCAATGCATACCCAAATACACTAACATACTACATAAAAAAATTAATTAATTTACTATTCATAAAATGTTTGACTATCTTTGGAAAAATGTGACACTAGATGTTGATAACTTTCTAACATTCTAGAATCAACTTTTAAAATGCTAAGGTAAAATTTTCTGCACTAAATGCACTCTTGAACTGGGGCAAGCTTAGGAGTTTAATTTCATAAATAGCTATTCAATGCATACCAAGTCCCAAGAATACAAATAAATGCATATCAGGTCCCAAGAATACAAACACAAATAAACACATTACCCACCTATAGAGCAACAGATAAAATAATAACTGCATAATACAGTACAGGTAGTCACCGGTTAACGGCGGGCTCAGTTAATGGCGATCCGGTTTTACGGCGCTTGTCTAGCGAAGAAAATTGGCAATTTTCAGCGCTGAAAATTGCTGATTTCCACTTATCGGCGCCAATACATACCTAACAGAGGCGCCAATAACCGAAAATCGGCGCTTTTCGGCACCGATAAGCCCGAAAATCGCCGAAAAAGCACCAGAAATCGCTGATTTTTGGTTAGTGGTGATTTTCGGTTATCATCACATCCCCAGAGCAGAACCCCCACCGATAACCGAGGACTGCCTGTACGATCTTGTTTTAAAGCTGAAGAGGTATATCTTACAAAATTTTCATGCTCAAGTGCTATAATTCATATCTCACACTATTCAAATCAATATTTCAATAGGAAGCTAACAAAATATACAACTGAATGAGTAAAAATACAAGGCAAATTTACTTATACATAGTTATTAGGATACTTACTGTATTGTGAAAGGTTTACTGAAGACCACAAAAGAGAGACAAATAGTCAGTGCCTTGCGGAATGTGGTAACCGTGACAGCAACTAAAGCACCATATAAAGTTACAAATGTTAGCACTACCTGCACACCACAAAATCCTGCTGCAGAAAGCATTACACCTCTACCATAAACTTCCCATGGATTCTGAAAGAAAAAATGTCAGTCACAAGAATAAACTAGATCCTAGGTTCTACAAGAAAATATTTATTAGGCAGAACCATTCTAAACTAACCTGTAGGTCAAGTAAGCTAAATCAACAGGAGGTCCTTTAAATGGAAATGATTTGAGAAATCTAAGATTAAGTCATTTAGTTATTACTACATAAAATGTGCCTACATTTACATGATTCAAACTAAAATAAGTCGTTAAATTATTATGGAAGCTTCACAGAAAAGGTGGAAGAAAAGAAAAGAAGGCTCCTATGTGAAATAGAGGAAATCTTAACCAAGGAAAACTACAGTAAAATAGATATGAAAATCAGTTGAGTGGATAAAGTTTACTATGTACATAGTTAATCCAACAACAATGTGGAGAAATATGCATGAAAGATTAAGAGGAAAGTGCATGATACTTTAAAGTAACATTAAAGCTTCTCTGAAATGTATGAGCAATGCCAAAAACATTATTGGAAAGGCTAATTCATAATTTAACTGTGAAGGGAAACAAAAACCTCTAGTCCTGAACATTGACATATTGACACATCACACCATTTCAACAGAATGTAGTGCACACTGACGCAAAGCAAGTAACTACAAGTGAAGAGTAAAAAGTTCTCCATCAAAATGAAGCTCTATGAGTCAACAAACAAATATCATCCGAAAATGATCAACCACAATTATAGCACCCTGGTTAAAAAACTTCTATTTTTGGGCAATTTTGTCCATAAAAATAAATGATGGGAGGATAATAACTTACTAAAAGGAGAAGAATATTGTAACTAGATTAAATTACAAGATATGAAACTTCTGATACCATAATTCTTTACAAATTGTACCCAAGTTTCTGGCAATATTAGATGAACTTTTTTTTTTGTGCTGAAAACCAAAAATACCCAAGCTCAAGAAAACAGTAGGTAAAGAGTATTATAATATATTCAGATTTACAGTGCAGTGTTACCTGTACATAGGTAACAAGGTACAAGATTAACTAATCATCAAGGTCCTGGTTCAGTTGGAGTTGAGCCTCATACTGCACTGACTGCACTTCTTACTGAAATATTTAAAATCTGCTCCAGTTAGTCACTGAATATATTCACATTACCAACAAGCAAGAGGTGTACCATCTGTATGAATCTTATTTTCAAGTCCCTCAGCTAAAAACAGCGCCTGTCTCTAAACAACCATGTAAAAATCTGGCATGCAAAACAAGCACCACTTAAAACAGTGCATTAATTTAGAAATCCAAATGTTAAAGATAAGAAAACAATTATATTTTCTTGTCTATTTGAAATTGCTGAGTCTTTTTTTGTAGTATTGATAAATAAATAGTACTCACCATGGCAGCAAACGAAATTGCAGATATCAACTGGTCGCTTAGGAGAAGACCAATAAAAATTATCACAAACCCAATACTGTATGAATAAAAAACTACATGGGTTGTCCCTTCATTGTATTTCTTCATGGCTCCTTCCTGAACATTTCCAATGATGGCATCACAAAGCAATGCCATGCTTACTAACACAACTCCTGAAAAAAAAAGTAATATGTTTATATTTCAAGGAAATAAAAATGTAGCATTGTACGCAAACATGAATGCACATAAACTGTATGCAGTATTTTCCAAGACTGATACCTGTACATTTGGCATATTCCCTACTCAAAACATTCTTCATATAAAACAATAAACATTTTGAAAATAAGAAATCTCATTCATCACCCTGAGATGCCATCCCACTTGAAAATTGATGGCCACCCAGGTAATGTGACATCTTACAAGAAAGAATCATCCTTCCCCTAAAATACAGATTAATAGTTCTACATACACTAAAAATATTGTATTTCCCTATTCAATTGGCTACCATGAGAACTTATGTTGGTAGCACTATACTGGAGCTAACTGATACTTTTAGCAAAAACAAAAACAAAAAATTGCAAGAAAACATCTACTGTAATTTACAGTTTGGAAAGTCACAGGTTTATTAAGCCCATTAAATGAAAATAGTTGCTAAGTAGGAAAAACTATCACTCTTTTTACACATGCCATTATGCTTGGTCAAAAGTTGTACTTTAAAAGTATGCAAGATATTGCTTGGGCAGTCAAGTTCCTTGTATAATTTCCTGAAACAACAGCTCTGCGTTGGTTGGCAATCAAGAGATGCAGGCTAACTGGAGTGGAGGAGCAAGTCAACATTATCACCATCATTAATGTTTCTGTGTTAGATTTTTCCTCTACTAAGCTGTTTCATTTGCTTCTCCAGTTTCTTTTATCTTGGGTTCTTACCCTCTGGAGGACCATTTGGTGTAATTCATTCCTCACACAAGCTTTGTTTTCATCATTTTCTGGACCTTCCCACACAGTCAACATCATGCTACTTCTTAGAATAACTGATCCCTTCCATTTCTCATCACAAACCAAACAGGTCTCAGTCTATTCTCTAGTTTCTTAACATGACATCACTTCATTACTTTCTCCAGATCCCCTATGCCTGCCGAGAGCAACCAGATTTGCTGAACAGCAGCACCAATATGCAGTAAATGTGCCTCACTGTAGAACTTCTCAGTTCCTGAGGTCCTATATTCCTCTCATTATTGGACTGTGGAACAGTCTCCCTTACGATGTTGTGCAACTGAACTTCAAAAGTTCAAGTGAAGATGCAGTGCATTGCTACCCTATTCTCCTTGCATTTTAATATATGTTTATCTATTTATTAATTTATTTTTTCTTTTTTAATGTGCAAGATCTCTTCTCTCTTTATTTCCCCTTACCTCATCTTACTTCTTCCTAATGAACACCATATTCTTTGGAAGCTTGAATTTCAAGTCAATGTCCCCTGTGGGCTTGTTCCATATGAAGAGGGTTCATCTTCTAAATAATAATAATAATAATAATAATAATAATAATAATAATATAATAATAATAATAATAATCAACTGCGATACAATCCTTCTAGTGTGCTTAAGCATCTCTGGCAGTCAAGCTTGCCCAAACTCTCCTCCATTTTCTTTTCATGCCTGTCTTTCTTTTATAAGAAAGCAATGGTTGTGTACACTTGTTACAAATTTTTTGCTATATTGATAGAATACAATGGTTCTCGGCATATGAATAATTTATTTGTATTTTCTTATACAAAGTAAAATTTTCGAAAAAACAACCCCTCACATGTGTATGATTGTTGACATGCTTTTTACACTTGGATCTTGAGTGCAAAGAGAAAATTAATTATGCCACAACACATCAACTTACTGTTGGTATACAGCAGAATTTAAATTTTAATCCAATAAACATGAGGATTTTTCAAACAAATAAGTAATGAGTAAAGAATGCAAGTATGAAAAGGAAAGAGAGATCAAGTAACTTTTCACAAGAAAGTCGTTTAAACAAACAATCCAAGGCCTGCAGAAGCTGAACGCGGCGCCAGTGTGTTTCATGACGAGGGGATGAGTTACTTTTACAGTGCTAAAAAATCGTAAAAAGCAAGTGTCACTCAATAGGTTTTTTTACCGTAACAAGAAGAGATTCAGGCGAATCGAGCGGAAGCGAAAGAAATGGGCGAAATGTAGTGAAAGAGAAAAATCATCTGAGCCTGGCCCCGGCTTGGAAGTCAGTGGGAAACGGACCTCCGTCTCCCATCCAATAACCCTACTACATCCCCTCCCTCTCCTCTCTACCATCTCACTCAGCGCAGTCCCAAACACTTGCTCAACGTAAGACTCTTTCAATTTTTTATTGTTATTTTGCAATAGCAATAAAAAAATTTGTTTTTATATTGTTTCATGTTAAATTTATTGTAAAATTCCCTTCTTTTATTTTTTTATGTGAATTATTACTGCTTTTACATACATACAGTAATGTTTTTACTGTCTCTTTTTCTTCTCTCCTCAATAGTATGAACCCTCCCTCCCTCTATCTCAAGTCAGCTATGAGTCACCGCAGCAACATATAATTTTGTTCATCTTTTATGTTAAATTCTATTGTGAAATGCTTTATTCTTTTATTTATTTTGTTGAATATAGTTCTCATTAAACTATATATTGCACTTGCGCTTAAAATAATTGTATTAAAGTAGGTACAAAGGGTGGACATGGGGGAAATTCTCAAGTGTGGGGCGATTTAATTGAATTTCCATTATTCCTTATGGGAATACTCGGATCGATATACGAACATGGCAATATACAAATTGGAATTTGGAACGAATTAAATTCGTATACCGAGGAGCCACTGTACTCTTATCTACCAGTAGTTCATAATCTCTTTTCTCCTTAGTCAGTCCATTGCTATCTGTTTCTTACTGCCTCACAATTCTAGCCTCAGGGTCTAGAAAGTTACCAAGGTAACTGAAATGTTCTTCTCCCCATAGGTCTGCCCTCTAACATAATGAGAGCCTTCGCCTCAGACACTTCTTAAATGCACTGATTATCACAAAATTGGTTGCCAGCCCATGTTGGTATCAGAGATGACACATACAGAAGCTAAATACACAATGAAGTATCCATAGTGGTTAACATTCAGTTCCTTCTGCAGGTAGTCCTCTATATACAAATGAGTTATGTTCTGAGAGCTTGTTTGTAAGTTTAATTTGTTTGTAAGCCCAGCAAAGTTGGCCAAGGCATCCAGCATTATAGTCAGCCTGGAGCATAAAAATTGTGCAGTGATAAAACTTTCTATCAAGACAATTTGATCTTTGTCCATAAAGTTTATGACAGAAAAGTCTTTAATCTTTTCTTGAGAAAGTGGCAATGAAATAGGTAAAAAATTTACATATCCCACATATATGAACACAGAAGTTTGCATCTTGATCAGTATGTGAGCTAAAAGTTATGTAGAGGATTACTTAACATCTGATATGAAACGGATTATTCTGTCCTATTATTAAACAAAGATGGCAAAGTAAATGAAATTTAAATATCAACTAATCCACCTACTGATTAACTTTTGGTCATCATTATAACAAAACCAAATCAGTGGCTTGAGAGGATGCTGAGTAGGCTGAAGATAGGTCATACTCATATGTCCATACTGCCATGATGGACTGCCAATGTGTGATCACAATGATTTTCCTATTCTTGTGGAGCACATATTAGTGGACTGTCCCAAGTCTCTGGATGAGAGACAGCACCATATTTCAAGTTCCAAAGTAGTGGATTTTAATTAATGTAATGACAATCTTGAAAATGTCATGGATTTCTTATAGGATACTATGATTTTTTATATTTAATCATTTTTTGGAAACAGCCAAGTTATCAGCAATTAATTTAACACTTATCTTTTACCATTCTCATCACAGTACTGAATAACCAAATTTTTGCGATTTGCGGGGGGGCTGTGGTATCTATCCCCACGAATCCTGGGGGTCCACTGTATGTATTTTCAATATTGTTGTATCAGTATTGCTTCATAACTTCAGAACCATCAGAACTGCTAACCCCATCACAAACTCGATTTATCAAAAAATGAACCGTCATACATGGGTTTGTACCTGTACAGCTAAGTATCAGACATCACTTCTACAAATAGAAGGGCAAACACACTAATTTTGTCATTACAGCCAAAACACAAACCTGTTAAAGAGAAACTTGGTTGGATTGTTGAATCTGCGAGTGTAAACCATGTGAGTCCAATGCACATACACAGGCATGCTAAGACTTCCAGGAAATTGTAAGATTTTCCAAGAATTATTACTGATCCAATCATGACTGGTATCAACTTGCAAGACTTGAAAATGACCTGTGGAAATTAAGGAATTTCATAATTTAATATTTATAAAATATACAACATTATTTCACAAAAATCTTTGTTAGTAATGATGGTGACAACTAATAATTGATTAGATATTAGCTCATAGTGATAGATAGATAGTCATTACGGCAAAACCCAAAGAAATGACCTGCTGATTTCCATTATACACCAGCCTACAATGCACAGCCCTAGTCCCTAACATTAGGAGGCATCCATTTACGATAAATTCAGCAAGAGAACAATATAAGAGTGACCAAATGAATGGTATGAAACAATGACAAAATATGATCAAATAAAATTTTTGGAAATTTCAGATATTTTCAGAAGCAAACCCCCACATTTGTTTATGTGAATGAAAAAACACAAACCCACTTGTGAAAACCGAATTAAACCTTCAAGAGGACACTATTGTAACTATTATGTGAAAAATATTTTCAGTGACTACCACACAGATCCAGAATGCAGTACTGGAATTGTACACAGCAATTCCAGTATGTACTTAAAATACTGATTCTTGATTCATTTGATTGAAGATTTAGATATGATCATATAATCAAAAACTCATTCATTATGTTAGACTTTTTCATAGTTTCCTTTTCATTACAATAGTTTTATTTTCATAGGAAAAACTGCCTAATTTTTACAAGTCAGTGTAACCTGTTTCAAAAATAATCAGTGGCTGGCAATCCAATGTTGAGTAAAAGACAAAAGTGAAGATAAGCAACAAAATACAGTTTCTTGAAGAATTAAAAACAATATAATAAGGGAATAAATAAAAGTGCAAAACAACCTTTAGACAAGCCATTAGACAAGCCAATGATTCAGATTTTTTTGTCTTCTAAAGACAAAGTGTTTAAGAGATAATACAATGAGCTACAAGAGGCAACTGAAAAAATTACTTCATTCTCACTGCTAAAAATTTTCCAAAGGTCACCTTTAGTTACTAGCAAAGGGCAGGTATATAAGCATTAGATATCTGAATATTGCAGTGGATACTGGAAAGACCATGAAGACAGGCAAATAAGTGCTTATATGGAATTTTAAAAAATGCATTTTTTACAAGAAGCTACCAGAAAGTATAGTAACTATTCTGGAAGAAAAGTGAACAGAGCTTCATTTCCATACCATGCTGTGCACAGATGCAATTATAATTCAGATTAAAGTGGTTGTGGTAGTGTCACTGTGATCTAAGCTTGATTATGACTTCAGCACAAAACAATAATTCCTACACTACAGTCAGCGATATTGCACGATGGAAGTTTTGAGCAGATTAGGAGAATCACAAAGAAAGATCTCTTGAACCCAAAATGGGCATAGCTATTTACCACACATGAACTCTACATCAGTAGATTTCTTAGCTGATCATCTTTGGCTTGTTTCATGTGAACACAAGCCTATTATAAATATAATTTTTATATGCATATCATTATCACTAACTTAATAGTCTTTACCCTTTACAGAGTTAGATGTGAAATGAGTTATCTCCATGATCTTCTGTCTTAGACAACTTCTACCTGAATTTCCATCTGGTCTAGAGCTTCATTTGTGCTTCATATAGGCCTTTCAGGCTAACTGACTTCTTCACATGACCATCTCAGTCTTAAAAATTTGGTCTTATTTTCTCAGCAACTTCCCTTGAATTTTATGTTCACACTTTTTCAAAAATTCTTCCATAGAGAACTACAAGACTTTTGCAAGCTCAGAAATCTTTTCTTTGTTTTTCTAATGGGCTACTCTTACTTCCCAGTAGTCTCACAATCTCATTCCAATTTATCCATACTGTTGCTACTCCTATTGACTACCCAATCATTATGTGCTTACAAGTCAGTGTGTCACTAAGGTAACAGAAGTGTTGTCCTTATAATGCCTATCCTTCCACCAGAAGCTGGCTTTCTTCTCTGTTTTACTTGTACAAGGCAGTCCCCAGTTATTGGTGGGGGTTCCGTTCCGATGGCATGACAATAAGCTAAAATCACTGATAACCGAAAATCGGCGAATTTTGGCACTAACTGGGTATCAGGGCCAACAACCTAAGATTGGCGCCAATAATAGACAAGTGCTGTAAAACCGGATCGCAGATAACCGAGCCCACCGATAACTGGGGACTGCCTGCATTGGGAGAATGGAGATGTTAACAGCATGTTAAAATAAATGGTTAATAAACCTGTAAAATTATTATTTTCTTCTTTTTCACTTTTACTTATTCTTTTCCTACATTTCTCTCCTTTCATCCATACATTCTTATAATTGAATATCAACACCTATAGAAGTCACTGTTATTATCAATGAGCAGTAGAATTTTTCCAGGGCTTTTCATTTGTTTGTGGGAGCCACCAATGTTAACAGTGTGAAAGTCGTATTATGACAAAAATAAAAATACTCCTGTGCTTCTCACTGATAACATCCTCCATCTTTTGTGTGACCAAACCAAAGTGCAAGAAGTGGCTGTCCAAGGAGAACCTAGCAGCTAGATCTTCTACAATTCGTAACTGGTTGCCTGTCTTTGATATTAAATCCAATACTGATGGCCTAATTTTACATGTTTCCCTTTTGTGACAAAAATTTCTACAAATGAATGAGTAAAGAGGTCTGTACGAAACTTTCCTTTGCATCCTCCAAAAACTATGAACCATAACCATGCAAATACTAAGCCATTACCATCTGATCACTCCCAAAACAATAATGAACAAAAAACTATTCCAGTCCGACCTCTTTAAACCAGCTCCCTTGGGACCAGGCCATAGCTGGACCACAGAAAATCCTGGACGACAGTAATCACCCCTAAAAACCCCCTATGTACACAAAGTCTTGCTAGCTCATTCCACATATATTTTACTGTGTTATCATAAGTAGAACAAAGCTTATAAATAATCACTGTCATTCGTTAGGTTTAGTTCCTTATGAAAATTCTTGCCTGCTCCACAAGTATCTCCCTAGAAATGCTTACACCTTCAGTTCCTCGGATCTTAAACCACTTTAAATGCGCACTGTCGAGTTATGATCTCCTAGCACTTTAAATGTTTTCTGGCACTTCAAACATTTCTGGCTTTCGTTTTCAGCAAAAACCTGAAATTCAGCTGCTTTTGTTTCTTTAAACCTGTGCATGAGAAGGTTGTTACACCAAAAGATATCCATTTGCAAAATTCAAATAACAGTTATATTAAGAATGATCATTTTAATAAAACTTATATTACATACTGTATGCAGTTATATTTCATGCACTATTATCATATTATTATTGCATTATAATTTATGAACATAGCGTTCAGGTGCCATTTGCATTCTGATAATGTCTACATTCTTAAAATCATCAGCTGACATCATCTTAACACTTTCCTCTCCATTGAGTGAAGGATGAATAGAGATTTATTTTATTCTTATTTATGGAAGTCACCATTGAAAATTAGCAAATTTTTAACGAGTCGACAACTGAAACGCACTCCTTAATAAACGTGTGTTAGTTACAGTAACTGACACCAGCAAACAGCTGTTTCTCGATTCGACTGTTTTGCTTATGTCAGTACTTACTGTTGTTTATGCCAGTGTCTTGCATGCAGTAGTAAGTGGCTGTTAATTATGAGAAATGGTGATGAATTCTTAGACAATTCACATTGTTGGAAAGCTTGATTTAATGCATGAAGATTAGCATTTAACCTAATGAACTTTGGCTTCTAGGCCTATTTATTAGTTAAAAGCTAACTCAGATGTAATATGCATTATCAGTGGTATCTACCGAAACCGAGACAGGCATAGAAAGCCTAGCATAGTGTAATCTACTGAAAATACATCTCACACTATACAGGCAGTTCCCAGTTAATGGTGCAGGTTCCATTCCCAGCCAAGCGCCGCTGACCAAAAATCGGCGGTAATAGCAATAATAACCCGCTTAACGGCGCAGCTAACCAGATATAGGTGCCGCTAACTGGAGATAGGCGCTGCTAACTGGAGATCAGCGGCGCTAACCGGAGATTGGCGCTGCTAACCAGAGATTGGCGCTGCTAACCAGAGATTGGCGCTGCTAACTGGAGATCGGCGCCGAAAATCCAGTTAACGGCATTGCTAGACATGCGCCGTAAAACCAGATCGCCGTTAACCGATGCTGCTGGTAAGCGGGGACTGCCTGTGTATGATGTATACTTATAATGAAGTCTTTTTTAGACGAAATTGTAATGATTGCATGATACATGAGATCGGATGATACATGAGTACATAGGCAAAGTACGGTTCTTTTGTATTCTGTATATTTTTGAGTTTCACAAAATGTTTTCATTAGAAATCAACTGTGCTTGTGTATGTACAGAGCAAGCTTCAGTTCCCAAATCCGAAGAAATCCAAAAACTGAAACATATGATGCCGCCCTCATAGTGGCTCAAGGACTAATGGCAGCTGATTCAAAAACGTCCTGGACCATGGGAGTTCCCAGACCATGGAATGCCAGATTTTTCAGGTTGGACTGTACTGTATTAGCTTTGTTCAGCTATTTGAGACAGCAGCAGAATTACATGAAAAAAATCATCAAATTAAATCACAAACCCACAATTCCATGATCCACATCAAAATGGCAAGTGGATGGATAAGTGAGAGATTATTTTATGGCTTTCTTTCACTTCCATGCTTATCCCTTGTAGGGATGTACTTCCTTAAGAGTCACACTGCAGACAGCACTAAAGATCCACTGCTGCATCCCTTAAGCCCCAGCCAAATTGCCTTTTTTACATTTTTTATCATCTGTTCTCTTTCCTCTCTTCCTACATATCCATTAAAGAAGTTAGATCTAACTTCTTTCATTATGCATTCAATTATCTCCTTTCATTCACGGAAAAATCCTTTTGGTCTAGAAATATGACTTGGAGGTCTTTTTAATAATAAAATCTGAGAGGATCTGATCTTGTTTGTCCTCCCTCGCATGGCAGCAGAGGAGACATGACACAGTCATCCACCCCCTGCGAACTGGTTTGTCCGCCCGGGCGGGGGTGGCGTAGGTAGGGGAATGGGAGGGTAGGAGAGACATCCACCACCCTCATGCAACCTGCTTGTCCGCCCTGGGTGGGGGGCAGGGTAGGCAGTGGATCGAGAGGGTAGGGGGGACAGCAGCCCCAGGTTCCAGCACGCATAGCGCACACCAACAAGCTCATAGTAATGATAATGATAATAATAATACTGTAATAATAATAATAATAATAATAATAATAATAATTGCCACTTGACACAAATGCAGTCCATATGACATTAAATGGATAAATGAATAAGATTATACATATACTGTACATTATACTGAAATCTTACAAAGTAAAGATAGAGCATCACCATAAATCTTAAAAAAATCATAAAGGATAAAAGTTACATACTGTACTAACAATCACATTACAAGCACCTGCAAATCTTGGATATGGATGGGTGTTACATATGCATAAGCAAAAGCAGAAGTTCATGTATATACTGTATTAATTGTGAGGAATTCTCAGCCTACAGCATCATGCTTTATTCCATATCACAATGATGCAATTCAAAATCTAATCAAACTTAAGTGATTAGCTAGTCTAACAACAGAAAAGGTTATGTATAAGAGGATGTATATTATAAAGGTGCAGTGATGTGGTCATTTTTATCTCGGATGGAAATTTCAAAAAGGAGACACTTGGAAAATATGTAACAAACTTTTGTGCATAAAAAATATTTTAAAAGCTAAAAATACAGAATTAAACAGGTATACATACTTGAGTAGGGTAATTTAGATATCCAACTGATGAATTTGAAAAGCCCATAGTTCCAACTGTTAGTATAGCAATAGCAATGTAGACTTTTAATGGTATTCTGCAAGATAAGTCAAATGATTAAAATTTAAGCTTAAGCATAAGATAGTAAGGAATAAGGAATGTGACTGATTCCTAGGAAACACTACATATTTTGGCACTAGGTTCAACTTTTTCTTTGGAGAAAGCAATTACAGTGGTGATAATCCTGATGGAAAATTACCAAGTAACACAGTCTCTTACTGTTCTTACTGCTGGGCACAAAAAGACCCATCTTCCATAGTTTTTATAAGAAAGTATGTTTGTATTAAGGAATTCTGTATTGTTCTATATATGTACCTTGAAAAACTACTACAGAGTATTTTGGCTGCAAAATTTGCCAAAATGGCATTGTTCTTTGTACATATGCCATAATTATTATTATTACTATTCAAAAGCAATATACTTTCATAAGGAACACACCCAAATGGTCAATGACCTGCAAATCAAATTTCCAAAGAACAGAATTTCCATGTGAAAAATGAGAAAAAAATAAATAAACCAATAAAAAAGTAAAGTAATGCACAAATAAATATTCACACAAAAAAATACCAATACAACTGAGAAAACCAAGGCCACTATGCCAAGGCAAGACAATGAAGCAGAACCGAAAGCTAGGTATTAGACTGTGTGGACACCAAGAGATGTGATTGCATGCTACCTTTGGTATGTTCAAGACTATCAGGCTAGTAGCTGTGAAAGACCATTTTTGTAATTTTCTATGGTGGGACTGAGGTTTGTTTCCTCTCAAGAAAGTTGTAGTAAGATACAACTACTTTTGTTGATGATTATAATAACAATGCTAATACTTGCCACACACATTTGTTTTGTCTAGTATATAAAGGTTCAAATAGAATTCACAAGAACAACCGCGGTAGCCTATAACAGCTACACCTTTAAACATTTAAAAGAATTCACATGGGAATGAGAATAAGACTTGTCGGAATACAAAAGGTTCTCTCAATATGTGACAAAAGTTGGGGACACTGTAAGAACTTAAGAACTTAAAAGCTAACATTAGCTTGTACTATACAGGCAGTCCCCGGTTTATGACGGGTTCCGCTCCTACACCGTGTCATAAGTCGAAAATCGTCGTAAGCTGAAACATTGTCGAAAATCTTAAGAAAACCTTACTTTTAATCCTTTGGGCGTCTTGAAAATCATGTAACATGCATTTTATTGATTTTTTCGTCAAAAACACCTCTAAATTTTAATTATTCTGCCGTTTTGGAACCATGTTTCTTCCATCGGATCAGCATCGTAAGTGTCATAACCACAGAACATGCATTGTAAACCGGGAAAAAATTTCTGATGAATATATTTGAAACGCGTCGTAACCTCGGAACGTCATAAACCGAACCTGTCGTAACCCCGGGACTCCCTGTATAGGGCTAGAATACGTGACTTTTTTTATTTCTCCATTACTAATGATTGCCATAAACATAAAAATAGCTTAGCATTTAATGCTATCGAAATATATAGCTGCAGTATGGCAGAAAAAAAAAAACTCTGGACTAAACAGGAGGAGGACAGGATGAAAAATCTTTTTAATAATAATTCTAATGTAATCTAAAAGAGAAACGGCAGTTTAGGTAAAACAGAAAAAATAACATTCCCTACTTCACTACCTCCAATGGATAACTCCGCAAATCACAATTAATTTAGGGGTGCTAAATTTGCAACATGAAGAAAAAAAACAAAATTGTAGGTCAAATATAAATTATTTAAGTGTGTAAATTAGAATAAGATTTTCTGTAAGTTTAATTAACTGGTTAGGCACATGGTTGTGTTTTCCTTATGTAGGGTCAATGTGTAACCCTAGCCTACATTTGTACAGTGCATTGTTTTAATTGACACTTATTTAATACAGTACAATACTGTGCTTAATACATGCACATATACACTGAATTAAGGTACAATACACACTTATTTTGTATTTGCATATGACAAATTCATTATGGAGAGAGAGAGAGAGAGAGAGAGAGAGAGAGAGAGAGAGAGAGAGAGAGAGAGAGAGAGAGAGAGAGAGAGAGAGAGAGAGAGAGAGAGAGAGAGAGAGAGGCCAAGCAAACACAGTGAGTGCATTACTATGTACAGTTTCAGTGTGTTTGTGTCTGTTGTCTAATGTATCAGTGTGTGAATGTGTAAGCTTGTGTCATCTGCAGTATGGATTTAAGCACTCTTCACACTAACACTGGAGTTACATGAGCACAAGATAGTGAATGACGAAATGACAGTTCAGGATACAAGTACGTATGGAATTTTAGATTGATATCTCAAGCAAATGGCAATTCAAACAACAAGGAACACTTCGGTTCCAAGGTCGCTGCCATGCGTAATTTTACTGTGATAATAGTAACAATGATAATTATGTGGGTAAATACCAGTAATATTATAATACTACAGAATTTGGCTAGGTGCAAATATTGGGAGCCTACAGCATCTGTGTATACATTAGCCTACCAGATACCCCAAATCTGCATATAAGACATGGATGATATATTTTGAGTTGGTTTTTGTAGACAAAATGAGGATCTTATATGCCATCAAATATGGTACATTTACCAGTTTACTCCTAAAAATATTACAATATTTTCAGGAGCAAACTGGTATTTTATATTTACTTTGAAGTCTAGTGGTATTTTCCTTTTGCTCAAATTTTTTAGTAATACCCACAAAAGTACCATGACCTAGTACTAAAGAGAAACCAGAAGAAAATTTTTGAGCAAGATGCCATCATTGATGAAATGTTCAACATCAAAATAACGTCAAGGAAGGAAGATCTGATATCTAAAGGTTTCCTGGGATAGCAGAAAGCACATAGACAACTGCTTTTCATTGGAAAGCCTTACTAACATCTCAAGGTATAAGCACGGGAGGTCCTATTAGTCATGTCTCGGGAAGAGAACTTTCATTGCACTTAGCACAAGAAGGAATGTAGTGAAGAGGATTGGTATAAGACAACTTGCTATAAGTACACAGAAAAATATTTCATGTAATGCTAAAGTACAGAAAATCCTTTTTACACGCTTGAAGCAACCTCACTAATTCCCCAGGGTCAAACAGAAAGATGATTGTAGCTTCTAAACAAGAAATTTAAATTATATATGTGATTTTTCTATTTATTTTATTATCAAATACAAAAAATTTACTTTAAATTTTATCCACACAAACTTTTTTAACACATCATTAATATTTTATATACCACACTAATATAAATTTTAGCAAACTTACTTTTTACTGATACTCTCTCCTGATGCAATGATCTGAATTGCTGCAAAAGCTGTGTAGTAGGCAAACTGTATTAAAGTTAAGTACCACCCATGTGGACGCATTCCCTCCAGAGTAAAAATCAGCTCCTGAAATAAAAATCACCTTTTTATGATAAAATTGTTTTATATATACTTACTCAGTAATTACTTAGCTAAGAGTTTCTACTCGAATGGCAGTTATAATTCTGAATTCCAAGGTAGTGATTCTTTTGTTTTGTGTAGGTGACTATGCCCAGCCCACTTTATGCAAAAAAGAGTCCATGTGCAGGGAGGAGGGTGGGCTCCATCCGTAATTACTTGGTAAGTATATACAGTATAAAACTTAATTTTATCATGAAAATGTCATTTTTATATATATAAGTTACTCAGTAATTACTTAGCTGATTCCACACTGAAAGATGGAGGAGAATCATGGACAAAAGCTTAGGTTATTAATGATGAAATTACAGTATTGCTGTTCCTTCCCTGGTGAAAGAGCTGCTGCAGGTGGATACTGCCTCTGGTTGGTGCTCATCTCAACCTGTAGCAGCGTGGCAGCATGGCCATACATACATCTACTGAAGTGGGACACTTAGCAGCGAAGGAGAACTCCGAAGGCTGACAAAGTATAAAACCAAGCTTTGCGATGGTGTACATCGAAGGCCGGCAAAGCATACATAATTGGCCCTGCCCTGGGCACAGTGACAAAAAATAATACACCAGAAAACAAAGTCACTTACACCATAATTTAAAAAACATGATTGATTAAAAGATAAAAAATAAGACCACTACCCAACACTAAAACTGGTGGGCACTCCAGGTACTTAGTACCCTCCCAGGCTCCCCAAAAACTCAACACCATGTTCAAGGTGAAGAGAAAAGGAAAGGAAAATATACTTCCTAAATTTCCTCACCCATCACTAAGCTAGCTACGGACACAGGTCCCAGGGTACTGCATTTATCGTAAAATCTCAATGTCCTGCAAATAGTGCATCGTGAACACTGACTTGCATTTCCATTAAGTTGCCTCAAAGATCACAGAGAGAGAAAGTTTGTGTTTGAACACTACCGAAGTAGCAACTGCTCTTACATCGTGAACTTTAGCTTTCAATAGCGGTAAGTCATTCTCCGCTAATTGCGAGTGTGTCTCAATGATGAGATCCCTCAAGAAAAAAGAAATGGTGTTCTTCGACAGGGGTCTAGAAGGATTCTTCACCGAACACCAAAGATTACCAAACTGACCTCTAATCTTCTCCGTCCGATGTAAATAGTATCTGAGGGTACGTACTGGGCACAGCTCTCTCTCTCTCCTCCTCTTCCATGCCTAGAGGAGAAGCACTCTGGACTGTCCCACTTGCTGCACAAGGGCTGAGGACTGAAGGAAGGCTCCCTCACCCTTTTGCAAGGAAGATGCAGGGACAGATCTTTACCCGAGAAACGTCTCTTAAGCGGGCAAGATTCATCGGGGAAGCAACGAAGGCAGCTCTTACGAGGTGAGGACTCCTCAGAGCTTGACGAAAGCCAAGGTGTGCATCTCCCATGAAAGCAAAAAAGTGCCAAAAATACTGTCTTCAGTTAGGTCCTTCAATAAAGCCAGGTCCAGAGGTTTATATAGGTTGAACTAATCAATTGCTTTAAGACCAGCAAAGTATCCTATATTTTTTGAAGGAGTTTTCTCTTGAAATTTCAGCACATCCTTCCTAGACAACTTCATTGAGCACCATAAGAATACAGTAGTAAGAAGTCCTTTAAATGCAGTATAGAGGCTCAGAGGTATCGTGCCCCATTCATTATGTCAATCCTACTGACCTTCAATCTCCCATCCTCTATGGCCCTTTTCCACTCCTTTAATTTCCTCTCCACTTCCTTCCTGCTGGGACTGCTCAGCACAATATTTTCCATATCACTAAGATTAAATTACTTAAGCCAACCTCAAAATTCAGACTTATGCTAACATTTAGTGGTTCATATGACAGTTGTGGCTCCTATGGGCACCAAAACAATTGGAGGACCCAGACCTACTTGAATGTTAAGTATGAGAAGGGAGGCTGGAGATGAATGGAGATCTGTGGAAGATAAAGCTTAGGAAAGAAATGACTGACAAAATTTCACAAAAGCCATGTGCATCACATGACACCGGAGATCATGAAAATGATAACGACATGACAGTTATCACTGACCCTGAATGCTGCCATTCAATAAGCCATAAAAAGTGAGCTACCTTACTTTTATTCTCTTGCCAGACTTCTGTCTAACTCACAACGCTTCTCCTTTGCATAGATCATGGCTTGCAAAAGGAAACTTACCTTACTTTACTTCAGAGACTAAAAATATGAAACAATTTGGTCTTGATAAAATGACAAAATCATCCAACAATATGGAAGAAAGAAATGTGGAAGACGTGACAAATTAATTAACTGTTGCCATATTCATCTTTTAGACTTCAGAACAGTGAGGAAACACATCATCCTTCACTACCTCACACATGAATATGAACTAAGCAACAATTCAGGTCACAATACTAAGGGAACCAACCAGAACCAGAGTTCAATAAAACAATGGGACTGGAGGCCATGGGGACTTTTTCTAGCAGCAGGAGGTCTCAAACTCTCTGGGCTAATTCTTCTATTTTTAAGGTACATGACTTAAGTACAAGATCTGTCTATTATATGGATACAACAACATTCACTTGATATAACAATAAGACAATGAAGAGTAAATTATTTTATGAAAACAAAGGGCCTCACTGTAAAATATACACGACACTGTGATCACCCTAAGGATTAAGCAACTTCGGCAGCAACTCATCACTTAGCAGGAAATGGATTAACAAGCTTATCAAAACACATTTTAGCCTGGAAATTAAATTTAAGATCTGGTAATCTAATGAGGATAGACATGGTCCTAAGTTTGAACAAACATTTCATGTGTTCCAGTGACACACCATGAAGAATAATATATACAATGAAAATACTCTGTTTGCAAACCTCACATAAAGAAGGTATCTACAGTATATTATGCTATGGCAAGTTTGTACAAGGAATACACTATGGCGTAAGCCACCAATACTCACGAGAACGTATCCATATATAAGGTAAAAAATAAATACAAGTGATGACAAAATGAGGAACTGTGATATGCTAGGAACTGGAGCCACAGGTATATTGAATAGCTTGACAGGTTTGCTCTTTGGTTCATCCCCATCTCCCACAACAACAACAGTGCTTCTGCTGTCTTTCATGGTTTCTCCTAAAATCACAAGGTAAATGTATAATATGTGTAAACATGACATGCATACATCTTAAATGAACTAATAAATATAAGCACTTTGAACATTTCCCAGTTTAATCTGAAACCACGAGCATAATATTTATTGAAAAAAATTAAGTAAAAAACTGTACATAAAATATGTAACACAGATACAAAGCATCATATGCAATCAGCCAGTGGACTACACATCTCAGCAATGCAGTAAACCCCCCGTATTCGCGGGGGATGCGTACCACACGGCCCCCACACCACACTCCCTGCAAATACTTAGAACTGACTATTTTGATAGTTCAAACAGACACAGAACAAACTAAAAATGCTTATACAGGTATTATCCTACTTACGATGGGGTTAGGTTCCAAAAAAAACCATCGTTTGTTGGAAAAAATGTAAAAAATAACAAAACGTATCTCGAACATAGCCTAGCCTACACTAGGGTATTCGGTACCATGTATACATATATGGTAGCCTAGCCTACACAATAAAGTATACTGTACTCTATACATACACAGTATAGTAATTATTAATATCAGCTAATTCTGGAGGTTCACGCAAAGTGAAATTGAATAACAAGCAAGAGTTAGCTTAGCCTACACTATGGTATATTTTGTACATAAATGGTAGCGTAGCCTACATTATACTGTACTCTATATTCACATACCGTATTATACAAACGTCAACGTAACGAATATGCATCTTTTCCATGGATCTTTTAAAAATGCCTTAATTCACTGTATCCAACAATAATGTATATATTCTTATATTGCTTTTGTATTATAAATTGCAGTCATTGCATCAGCAATCAATGTCTGGGTTTGGAAATTGTTTATGCAGTGCTTATTTCGCCATATTTAATTCAGTTCAGAGCGCTTTTCTTTCTTCTAGTTAGCGTAAATGAATCTCTAGATTATTTATATGGGGCAAGGTTATTTTTTGTTATACAAAGTGTTTTCAAGTCGAAATATAACTAAAATACGTCTCATTGTGAAATTAATTTATCTATTATTCTCGACAAAATCCATTGAGTGTGCTATTGCCCACTCGTGCTTGCACCGCCAACTGATGAAGCTGAAGAGACCCTAGTCCTTCTGGCTTATTGACGTATGCCACTAATGAAGTATTGTCACTAATGAGTACTACGGAGTGCCCCATTACCCGATCCTGGAACTCCTGGAGAGCTAGAAAAGCTGCCTTGAGCTCCAGGATGTTGTGCAAGTTTTTTGTTCTGATTCCATGCACCTGAGATTATTAACTCCTCCCAGGTTTGGGACGTCCGAAAACAGAAGCAACTCGGGAGGGGGAATGTGAAGCTGGACTCCTATTACGTGGTTTCTGTTGTCTAGCCACCAGGCCAGGTCCTGCCTTACTCCTCTTGAGAGAGGAATGGGAAGAGATGGAGGATCCCTTACTTGAGACCAGAACTCCTTTATTTTCCACTGAAAGGTGCAAAGGCGAAGTCGCCCTTGAGGGACCAGTTACTCCAAAGACGACAGGTGACTGAAAACAACTTGCCACATTCGAGCTGGTTGTTCCTTGGGTATGAGGTCTGACTTCTCGAGATCTATCTTAAAGTCTAGGTTGCGACAAAATTCAAGAAGGTGATTTCTGTCCTGGAACAACTTCAAATGAGAGTTCGTCAGAACTAGCCAATCGTTGAGATATCTCAGAAGACGTATCCCATGCGAAATGCCCAAGTTGAAACAAGGGTGAACACTCAAGAACACCTGGGGAGCGGTTGATAGTCCGAAGCAAAGTGCCCTGAACTGATACACCGTCCCGTTGAGGATAAAGTGGAGGTACTTGCAGGAGGACTGATGGATGGGTATCTGGAAATACACATCCTCCAGATCCATCGTAAGCATGAAGCTGGACTTCCTAATGGCCGCCAGCAATGACTGAGTTGTTTCCATTTTGAATTGAGTCTGGCAAAAGACCAGTTCAAGGCTGATAGGTCTATGACCAGTCTCCATCCCCCGGATACTTTCTCTACAAGAAAGATTCTGCTGTAAAAGCCTGGAGATTGGCCTGTCACAACTTCCACAGTGCCCTTGATCAGCAGTGCCTTCACCTCGTTCTGTAAAGTGAGGTCCTTTGGCAAGCTGGGAACTTATGTCTGCAGATGGACTGGAAGAACGGTGAGGGGTTGAAGAGACTCGAATGGAAGTAAATAGCCCACCTGAAGAACATTCACTACCCAGGACTCTGCTCCGTGTCATTGCCATGTTGCCCAACAGCTTGACATGCATCCCCCTTACTAGGGAAGCATGTGAAGGGGAACACCGCCACTAACATCCTCCTCCCTTCTTCTTCCCCCTAACTCGTTTCCCTGGGCAGGCCAAAGACCAAAAGGGCTGCTGCTTTGCACCCTTCCTGACGGAGGCCAAAGAAGGCTGGGTATTCTTGCAAGGGGCCTTAGGATTTTGTACATTCCTAGGACCTGCAGAGAAAGAATCAGCCTGACCCAAAGGTCAGGATGCAGTGGCACGCGAAGGCCCTGAGGCCTTTGCCACTGCATGGTGGACAAGGCAGTTGTTGTGATCAGCCCTTCGATGATCCACTGCAATGTCTGCTTGCTCTTTGTCAATGAGAGAAGTGGAACCCAGCAAAAGTCCGTTCCTCAAGATTAAGACTGATTTGGACCTTATAAACTTAAGAACTCGACAGAGTTGCGTCTCTTCTCTTAAGAATCAAATTAGTCCATAAGTTAGCTGTCTGGTGGGCTAGGTAAGTACTGTAATGGCCTTACCTCCAGACAGCGACAGTCTGATAAGGCTAGTCATTTCCTCGTTGGGGAGTGACGAAGAGGAAGTGATAACCTCAGCTAATGTTATAGACCAATGGTCGATCCAAGAGACTGCTTGTCGCTGACTCCTGATGTGAGAAGGAGATGTTTTCTTCAAGGAGTTGCTCTGGTGACAGACCTGGCTCTGTGCAGTCAGGACTGACCTCTCTCTGGGTTTGTAAAATTTTGTCTGACAAGGGAGTGGTGGAGGAAGCACCTTAAACAAGCGGCTGGAACGAAGTGAGTTCTCCTTTCCAGAGATGAGAGAACTCACCTGACCCAGGACCGATTCTGCAAGCTTCAACCATGGTAGCTCTATCAATGGTAAGATTCCCTGAGGGACTCAACCAGGGGTTTGAGGCCCGAAGGAACGACTTCATCGGCAGCCAAGGTCTCATCCCCGAGACTGTTGTACTGACAAATCAGGTTAACAATCTCGATGTAGGAACATGCAGCTCAGGGTTATCCTCATCCCTGGGAAGAGGACTTTCAGGCCCTTCCAAGTCGTGGTCCTCCACAGTTGCTCCCTCTGTAAGTGAGAGACCCTCATCAGAACCCCCACGAGCCCTCTCTGACACCTAAGCACCTGTATAGTCCCAGGAGCTTGAAGGAACAGGTGAGAGGGGTCTAACACCCTCTGCTGATCTGCTGGAGAGGAAGGCCATGAGCGATTGTACACCTAAGGTGACAACCGATATACAGTCTGGGAGAACTCCCCCCACGCTAAGGTGAGAAGGGGGATAGTCCCTGAGAAAACACACACGTCCTCACGAGCGCTATTCCGAGGAGAGTAGATTTGCTTGCATGAATATGAGCAGAGAACTGCCCCTAGGAAAACGATCATGCCGTGTTGAGTGAGAGCATGGTCTGTTCCAATGACGTGTATTGCTTTTTCCGTGAGGCGTGCAAACCCTATGGTCCGTGTCGCTGACTTGGGACCCAATCCTTCAATCATCCAAAGCGCAGCTCATGGAGGCCACACCCTGGGTTGGGGACTCGGGGGTGGGAGCAACGTCTGCGCATTGCGCATCCACAGTCTCCCTGTAGGCCTCATTTCAGTTCAGAGACTGTGAACGGTTATTGTAGCAGCGTGGGTCCGTTGGAGCCCAGGGGTAAGAACCTTCGGGGGTAAGGGTCGAGCAGACCCGTGGGTACAGATCGACTGGGGCATGGGCATGTGTCACAGACAACGTTGCTACCGTGATGGAAATGAGCCTCCAGGTTGGAACCTTGGAGCTCTTGTACATAAGAAGGTTCTTTACCAGGCATGCGAGATGTCTGGTATCGGTGCCCTGGGTGTCAGCCATGTCACGGCTGTTCCCAGGGCACTACTTCCGTGTCTCGGATGCCCAAGGCCTCTGAGAGGCGGGTACCCATCCTGGGACGGGAAAGGTGCATTCCGCACCTCGGGTGTCCAGAGACCTGAGACGCAGATCTCCTGTCCTGGGACAGGGGCAAGGCACCTTCCGCATCTTTGGTGTCCAGAGAGACCCAAGATGCGGGTTCCCCGTCCTGGGACAGGGGAGAGTTGTATTCCACGCCTCAGATGTCCGGGGACACCCGAGACGCAGGTCCCTGTCCTGGGGCAGGGGCCTCTAGTATTGGTACCTTGGGTGTAAGCTGTGTCACGGCTGCTCCCAGGGCAGTTGCTTTCACGTCTTGGATGTCTGAGGGCCCCCGAGACGCAGGTCCCCCATCCTGGAACATGGAAAAAGGCACATTCTACCTCTTGGGTGTCCAGAGAGACCCGAGACGCGGGTCCCCTGTCCAGGAACAGGAGCAAGGCACCTTCCTTGCCTCAGGTGTCCAGAGAAACCGAGGTACGGTTCCAACGTCCTGGGATTGGGGGAGAGTCGTATTCCGCGCCTCGGATGTCTGGGGACACCCGAGACATGGGTCTCCCATCCTGGGATGGGGAGAGACAGAGAGATTTTTGTGCTTCTTCCGTAAAAAAAGATACGCAATGAGGGGGGGCCGACCAGCCTTCTCACGGTCTAGAGCCGCTGCCTTCTTCTTCTTCTTCGGGTTTGTCTGCCTAACGGGACCCTCGGAAGAAGAGGGGGAGGAGATGAGAGCAGATGAAGAAGAAGATACTGATGACAACGAGGGGGAACGGGGTCTCTTCTTCAATGTCCTCTCACGTTCGTATCTCTTCACTAACTGGACCAGGAGAAGATCGTTAGAATCAGGAGGCACTGGAGGGTGCGTCGATGTTAATGGGACGGGGTGCATTGATGGGAGGCTGGTTGGAGACATTAAGGTATGCATTGAAGCTCTGCACTGATGGTTCACCTGGAAGACTTAGTCTTCCCGATCTCCCCTAGACCTGAAAAAGATGGAATATCAGTGGTTGCCTCCTTTTGCACAGGGTAAGAATACTCCCCTCCTGAGCAAACGGAGGAAGCCCTAGAGAGATTGAGACAGGTCCCCACTCCTTTATATGAGGCCCCCATCACCGAAGCACCAGGGGAATGTGGAGGAGTAATTTCCCTCCTTTGATGAAGAAGCAGCAGAATGGAATCACATGGGAAGAGACAAGGAGCTGCCTGACGTCTTTGGAGAATACCCCTCCGGGGATGGTGAGAAGCCTTGGAATTCTCTTTCCAGCGAACCTCATCCATAGCTCGGGGACCAATTATAAAACTCGGAGCAGTATCATCCATCGAACAAACACATTTGCGGCACTTGGTGCAAACAGTGTGCACGTCTACTTTGAAGAGTAAAAGAAAGCAATTTCAATGTGGCTCTCTACACCCGTGCAAGATTTAGATGATTCTTGGGTTTGCATGACACCCATGAATAACAACAATATAACAAATATACTCAGGCACAATAAAAAGGAAGAAAAACACCAGGTTGAAGTGCAGGTAGAAACAGCTGGCAAACATTCAGGCAGAGGAAGGCGATAACACATCCGCTCTTTGCGAAGGCTATAAGGGAGGTGGCGGGGGTACCCCTCACCTCTCCCACCGGTAGTTCAACTACCAAACAGCCTTGTTGTGTAGAATAGCCTCCTCTTGCAATGAAAGTAATTCCTATGTAAAGACTGATGGTTTGTACTCTTGTAGGAACAACTTATCATTTAACTATTTACAATAAAGGAAAGAGTTCATTTACAAAAAAATCTGGGGGATTTAAACAATTTAAAAATATCATGAATAATATGCTGTTTGAATCTGATGGTCCTTCAGAGAGGGGCTTTGACAATCTGTAATGGAAAAAGGTTTAAGGCAATATCAACAGATTATTATCTAAGATAGGTAATCGGAGTTGTGGCAAAACATCGGCTATGACACATTTGATCAAAGAATGATTAAGACAGTAACATTTAGGCCAGAAACTATCCATATTAATCACAAAAACAGTTAATATGAGTCATTTTATTCTATCTAGCAATCAAATTGCTTTCTTTTTCTCATAATATTTTCTATTAGAAAGATGAGTTTGGGACTGCTTGTGAATTGCGCTAATCCAGCTTCAACCTTTATGCTAGGTATGTGCCAAGTATATGGGCAACTTGTAAAATTTTATCAGGAAACTTGGTTAGCCTGCATGTAACTTCACTCTATTAATTATACGTTAAAATGTTAACTGGTAATTCCACGGAAAAGCGCCTATTATTACCCTACCAGCCCATCGGGGATGATCGTAAAAAACATAAGCAAAGGACGGTAAATTTTTCAAATTATCTCACCATTACTGCATTATATATACCCTTTTCTACGTCATTCAGTCACGAAATTTAATAGTCTAAACATAAACCTTCTTCAATAAACGATATTTCCGTGTGGAATTCTTGCGTAGAACTGCCAGTCAACTTTATAAAAAATACAGTCTGGAAAATGTACAGTTCGTGTATTTGGGAAATTACTGTATCACAAAATTACCCCAAAATATATCACTTCTTATGAGTAGCCTCGGTTACGCCTACCTTTGGCCTCCCTTGTGTTTAATGGGATATATCAGTCACACAACAGCAATGGTGTCTAGTATAACCCGTTTCTTGGCTTATTGGTAATTTCCTTATGGTACCTTATATCATCTCGGTCATGGATAACCATTCGACAATTTCCGGTACCTTAATCTTTGCTCCTAAGAGTACCGCTACCTTGCCACGTCAAGTTTGTTTTGGTTCGACAACTTGAAGACTTACCTTCATTACAGGATCGAGTCATGTTCTTTGCAACGGCTCCTCAATTGATTTCGCGGTGTTCAATAAACTCCGTTTCTTTAAATGTTAAGCCTGAGACATTACTTCCTTCTTTACTTACCTATGACTTCTTCACATGGCTGTTTTGATCAAATATACCATTTCCGTCTTTTCTTTTTCCTGGGCAAAATAATGAATGGAGAAATTTATCTTTCAATCGCAAGAGCGAGTTGATAATACGCTTTTTAATGTAAATATATATCTTCTTTGTGGTTTGTCTCTGAGCAATCGCCGTCATGGTCATTACTGTTTTTGGGCACCATATATAATAGTTTTCTCTAATAGTCGGTATCGTTTTATCTATTTTTTCATCTGTCTTTTACGCCGTTGCATAGCCCGGTTTCTCCAGGCATTATCTACTTAGGATATCTTCTCATATTCCAACCATTTTATTTCATTCTCTGTAAATATTTAAGCAACACAGTATTATTTATAGTTGTATGCTTGCTTTGAATCTTTGTTAAATTCTCTTTCCTGTAATATATGGATCGTGGCAGAATAAACTCTGCATTTCAGATGAATTATAGTTCTTTAATATTTGGTCTATTATGTTTGGTACATAGTTCTCATACCCACAAGCAGAACTTATGCGTAAAGTTCTGGCTTGTATTGTATTTCATTATGTGGTAGTTGGCGTCGTTATTGCAACATTTAGGCTACTGTGTACATGCAGCTTGTCATGATACATGCCCTTATAAACATTTGTGATGCAATATTTCATCCTTCTTTTTTTGGATATAAGAGTCTATACTTTCTTATTAGGTTGTTTTTATCTTGTACCATAACTTTTAGACAATGCTTCTTGACCTTTAGTGATATTCTCTTCTCTCTCCTTTTCACAGTCTTCTGGAAAACTTATCATGATTTTCGTGGTCTGTTTTCCTCTTTAGTCTGTTCTAAAGTTTATTTCCTCCATTTTTTCCATTAATTTTTGCAGATTGCAGGGTTTTTTTTTTTGACAGAAAATCCAGTGAGCATAAGACCATCCTTTCCTTGCTTTGTACATTCTGTTGGAATTTCACTAATCTCTGACACTTCCATCTTCAACCAGTTGCTTTCCCTATAGGTTCACATAACTCCAGCAGTTTTCTCATTTAGTATAAATTTTCCTGAATAACTAATGTCCTCTGGTTTAGACATCATATCTTCCACTTATTTATCAATTGCTTACATTGTTTCTTTTGCACTGGCGAACTTGTCGAGTTACCCTCCATCAAGTCATTTTAGTCATCGTTTTTGAGCGAGATTATCTCATCAGATTTAGAAGCGTTTCTTTACATTATTTGCATGTTTCATTATCCAACTTATTATAGATGCTGTTATATATCCTTCATTCAGGGGTCAAAAACGTAAGCCTGTCACTGTCTAAATAAATGTAGCTGTTAGTCTGAAAGAAATTCAAACTCCAAAATATTATTTTAGGCTTAGATTTCCTTTGCTTTTACCCTGGAATTGTAGATTTATTGCTTTTTATATATATAATTGTATATATATATATATATATATATATGTATAATATATATATATATATATATATATATATATTTAAATATATATATATATATATTTTTATTTAAACTCAACGTTTTTATCAGGCAAATATATTATTATATATATCACCTTTTGTCTCATTTTCTTAAGAAAGCTTGCGCCGGATTTTCTTACTGTTCTTTTCATCTATTAGCATTCCATTATCCCATCTTTCCTGTTTTTTTATGTCTTTATTTTTTTATTACTGTCCTAATTATTGTATTCACTCCTCCCTCAATTTTAAATACCGTCTTCCCAATTTTTTTTTTCTAGAAAAAATGTTCAGTACGTTTTCCTCGGAGATACTTCGCACGTCGAAATTTCTCCATAAACGATTCTTGTTTTCACAAAATAGCTCCGATCTCCCCTTTCGATACTTTAGCTTTGCTTTGCGTTGTTACCAGGTATCTTCTTACGCACCGATTCCTGATTCTGCTGCTTTAACAGAATTTATCAGAACTTTCTTATGGGCTCTTTCCGTTGCTACGTATTTTATTTCTTAACTATACGCCGTGTTTTTTCTTCAGAATGTCTAGCGCCAGAATGTTTTGCCACTCCGGTTTTCATCGAGTGTGCATGGCCGTAAGTCACGTAGGCCGTAACATCCAAAACAATGTAAGACGTTATGTTTATGGTATTTACCGTTATGTTTATGGTATTTACCGTTATTATTTTATGTTTTACGTACATCCCAAAGGGGCTGGTACTAAACACTGCGCCCATTTTGCACGTAAACGTGCTTACGGCCGAAACAACCCGAACTCCATGGAATGAGGCCGCTAGCCCATGACCGGCCACTGACTGTTCTAGAGCTAATTCCATGTCAGCCTTTGCTTTTTTTTTCACCCATTCCAGCACTGAGCAGACTAGCTTTGCGTGACTTGTCTGATTTAATTAAATAAGGGGAATATCAGAGTTATTTTGTATAATACTACTTGTGTATGACAGTGCGTATAGTAACGTTTGATAAGGAATGCAAAACATAAATGGACTGATAATGAAAGAGCTGTGCTGGTTTAAGCTAGATAGCGAATGCGCAGATCGATTGTTTATTGTGAAAAAGTCACGTGAGACGTTTCAGAGAAAGGAAAAGCTTTATGTTGCATACATGGACACAGAAAACTTCACAATAAAAATGACAGGCACATTTTGGAGTTTGTTGAGGATGTATGGCGCAGACGATGATTTGAAGAGAGGGATGGGCAAAGTCAAGTATACCTTAGTTTTACCAGACCACTGAGCTGATTAACAGCTCTCCTAGGGCTGGCCCGAAGGATTAGACTTATTTTACGTGGCTAAGAACCAATTGGTTAGCTTTTATGATAACAAGAAAACTTGTGTTAGAAAATATGGATGTGAAAGTGACTTGTTTCTGACAGAAGTGAGAAAATATGGATGTGAAAGTGACTTGTTTCTGACAAAAGTGAGAAAATATGGATGTGAAAGTGATTTGTTTCTGACAGAAGTGAGGCTCAGAGAATGGCATGTTGTGTCTCAGTGGCTGTTATCTATTGTAAAGACTGGCTGATGAGAAAGTCAAGGAGTGGAAAAGAAGGGGTCGTGAGTAATGGGTGGAGTGGTTGACATTTTCAGAAGATGTTGTGCTTGCTCATGATTGTGAAAAGAAGTCTCAGAGACTGAGTGAAAGAGTTTGAAGGTGTTTGTTAGATGAGAAGTAAGGTTGTAAGGGTAAACGAAAGATGGAACAACGAACATTGATGTGGACGGTGGGAAAAAATTGTATAATGTGGTACATATAACTGGTGTTGGCAAAATGAAGGAAGAGGTGAATTATGTAATAACTGAATAAAGGTTGGCAGATAAGAAGAATGTCTTTGGAAACAGGAGCTGTCATATATGATAGGACTGTTTGTCCTACTACACTGCAGTATATGGATGTAGAGTGCGGATGCTAGATGCCAATGAAAGAAAAAGGTAGAAGCTGTTGAGATGCAGTGTTTGCTTAGTATGCATGATGTAAGAAGGACTGAGGGCGCTAGAAATGAAGATGGGACTAAGGAATAAAAGGATTAGCATAAATGGAAAGATGAAAGTGTTTTGATGAATGTTAATGACGTGTAGAGAATGGAAGAAGATAAGTTTAGAAGGGAAGAGTTAAGCAGGATGAAGAAAGTGATGGCTAGATGAGTTTAGGATGTATTGGAAGGAGAGGGTCTTAGTGGCCAGAAAGTGCGAGACTACATGTAAGACAGAGATGACTCATGACTGGCTCATTGGCTGCAGGAAACGCTGACGCTCTGCTGGTGAGCTTTCTATATGGGTCTGTGAAGCACTTGGTGATGATGAAGTTTCTCAACAATGAGAAGATGAACACTATCTATCTACTCTCTGAGATATAATTCAGAGGAAAATAACACATCTTCATTGCACATATCAACATAGCTGGTTAACGTTCGCTATTGATGCATTTACGTTATCATTATTGAGCATGTCAATTTTCATATGTGCTGGTAGCCTACAGAATCCCATACGACCTCTGAGAGTATTCTTTTGACTTCATTTAGGGGATACCTCTGGCATAATTCCATTATTAGCATAAGTTCACACACGAGATTTTACTCGTCATCGAAGGGATATGATTAATGCAAGAATCAGTTGTAAATTCCCAAATGAAGTCAAAGATATTTGATGCGCCATGTCGACACCACATACAGTAGTAACACTTAATGTTTTCTGATAACAACACGCCCATCTACGTTGGGCATGACAAAATGGAAAGTGTGAAAGCGCCCGCGCCCAGGTAGACGAGATTAGAGCGCGCAGTAAGTCGGGCAATGGGGAGTTTACAGTAAGAGGTCGAACTGAAACGTGTTGAGCGAGTCGAGCTAGACCGATCTCAGTCTGTGGCCGGTTTGTGTTGGAAGGTGTCGTACGGTCCGGTTCCCTGTCGTTGTATTCGTGATTTAACCAAGGACCCAGCTGTTTTAGGTCTTGCCTAAAGGAACGTCACTGCATAAAGGTGCGTTTCCAACGAACGTTCTGCTAAGGCGAGGCATAGTTCTTGCGGTTTTTTTTATTACTCTCATTTAAAAAAAAAGTGAAAATAACATTCTGAGGTAACGTGTCATCATCATAATTATTCCGGTATTATTGTGTGACTCTTCAGAGTATAAATGCAGTCGATTAGCTAATGTAGTATTGTTAGTGGTTTGAAGAATTCCCTTTCACTGCGAACACATTTTTTCATTGCCGTGTTGCTCCGTTTTGTCGCTTGAAAAATTAACAAAATAAAATCAAGACAACGCAGCAGTCGTTTCATGGAAGGGAAGGGTTTTACTTTTACTTAGTGAGGTGCGATTTCATTTTATTGTTTTCAAATCGAATTTTCTTGTTTTCCCCAAAATCCTGTCTATCGTAACTCCATGCTCTTTTGAGGGGGGGAGGGGGGTGTCTTATGATTAGTTTCGCAGCGACTTTCTGCATTCCAATATTATTTGGGAAAGGCGTGGTGGAATCTTTCGCCATTGACCGTCAGCCCCACGAGAACTCCGTCACAAAGTCGGAAAGCGAAAGTGCAACGGTGTTTTGTAACAATCGGATAAACATTTTCCGAACCTCCATCGGCTAGAGGAAAAAAGAAAACTCAAAGAATAATAGACTACCGCTAGCAATGATTATTATGCATTTTCATAATTTGCTAAAATATGTGTTTTGCTTGTGTATTTCGACCCGGACCCTTAGTGGGTCCTGATTTCGACACATGAAATATCGACTCAATTTTGTCTTCTATAAGAGTGATTTCTTGGAAAATTAATTAATGGGCCAGTGGTCACTGTGTTTTTCTGTGTTTTTTTTTTTTTTTTTGGGAGGCACTCCCTTTTGGAGAAATATATATATATATATATATATATATATATATATATATATATATATATATATATATATATATATATATAATAATATAATATATATATATATATATATATATATATATAATAAATAAATAAGTATATATATATATATATATATATATATATATATATATATATATATATATATATATATATATATATATTAATAAATAAGTAAATATATACATACATATATATATGTATATATATACATATATAAATGAACATATGTCATACGCATATATATATGAGTGTGTGTGTGCGTGTGTTTGTGTGGGTGGATGTGCGCGTGCAAGCACCCACTGGCGAGCGCGCGTGCATGAGGATATATGCAACCTGAATTTCATGTGGGCGAAACTTTTGGCACAAAACTTACAATTCAAATGACTCCTTGTGAGTTGGCGCACGGATGGCCTGATTCCCACTGAAAAGTATACATGCACCTTCAGTCCTGTCCAGCAGAAATCAGTTGTCTCTATGGTTTTAAGATTCTGAAAGATTCTTTGGTGGAGGGTGATATTTTTGCAAGCGAAGGTACTCATTAGCCATTATCGCTTCTTATGTACAATATTGTTTTTATTGCAGTTCTCTTGTAATGCGATTTTTTGTAGCCAGACGAAAGTTTTGGAACTTCCTAAACCAAGGGAAAAGACTCCCACATTTTTTTTCTCTCTCTCTCTCTCTCTCTACAGTCCCTTAGACTCTGAACGCGCTTATGAACAGGATATTAAGATGAATGCAAGTTGATGCAAGGTAGCAGTGTGCTAGTGAATGTTAAACAAAAGGAATAACTGACCACATTTTGTTTCTTTATTGATCTGTAATGATCAAGGTAATAATGGAATGAGCCTAATTTCATTTAACTTAGGCCAATATTCCCAACAGCGAAAGCAACTACCAGCTTTATCCTGCGATGTGATGTTATCATTGCTGGAAATATAGAGGTGGGAAAGAACAAAGTCCATCTACGTAAGACCTCGGTTAAAAACTTACCTCTGAATTCACAAGGAAATGAACCTAGATCATTTACGACATTTTACCTCCAAACTTTAGCCTTAACCTTTCGAATAACATTCTCTTGTGTCTCAAGAGTCATGGAGTTTGTAATGTCAATATCCGCGGGCAAAGGGTTTGGAATTTTTTGTTTGTTCTTGTGCATTCAAATCAGATAAAAGGGAGTAGCAAAATATCAGTGTCTAACGCCCAAGGAGACCGAATACTTGCCCCTTGGACTTACTTTGGCAGGGGATGTGCGAGACACAGTGATTTCATGTTTTCAGTGTCCGGTTATTTAGGTTTTACTTGATTTCATCTTTTCCCGAAATGGCAGTCTTGATGCTGCTGTTAAGTCAGTAATTGTCGTAGAATTAAAAATCGACGCATTACCTTCCTCCCTGGAAAAAGAAGTTTTGGAAACTTCGTGAAGATACTATGCAACATGCACATCCTTCCAGGCTAATGGATTGGGTAAAGGAAACACAAACAGAGTAAATAAAATGCATCTTAAAACACTGTATATATGACATTCAGTATTTACTGATGAAATGCTTATGTATATATAAAATGCACACTGATTTTACCGAGGATTGACGAACTCTGTTCAACATCATTGCAAGGGACCAGTTTCATTTTTGCATAAGTTTTCTAAAATGTAATTTCCTTAACGCGTAGATATGTACTACATCTTCTCTAATTTTCCGTTGATTGATTATGAGTTCTTAAACATGAAATAGAAATAGACCACTGTGATTTAAGAGTGCAGCATTTTTTTACTGACCATGAAATTCGAATTTTGCTGGCTTTTGCCATTGTTTTCAAACACACACAAAAACGGGAACCTTTCATCAACACTTCACCATCATCACTGACAGAACCGTTAATGCAGCGAGCAGTGACGATGCCGTATTGCCTTCACACAGAATTTATTGTGTTGTTTTCTGCCCTGATATCCAGTGTTGATGCCTTTATTACAAGAAGGCACTGTGTTCGGCAAACAATGAATTTTCAGTAAACAAAATAAAGTCAATGATTCTGACGGAGACACTGCAGTGTATAAATTAGGTCTAAAGTTAATGTGGTTTGCTCATACTGAAACCAAGTGTCGCGTGCACAAGCACGCCACTAAAGCCATAAACTTGTGCTTTCCCTGCCTGGTTAACATTAAAGGCTCCTAAGTCATAAAAACTGCCTTGAATATTACCCTTAACATTACAAAATTGGTAAAGCTAACCAATATACGAACTCGCGGAGCAAATACAATGTTATCACAAACACTGCTATAATATGAGTCTAATGACCAAAGTCTTTATCGTATGTCAAGGAACCACAATGAAGTGAGCATGCAGTTTTGGTGAAACTTCTTATGGAACTGAATTTTTTTTTTTATTTGTGGATACCAGATTCTATGTCTTCTAGCAATCTAAAAGGTTCTTTATAGCTGAAGGTCTTGTCAATGGATGAAGGCCAAAACCTACAGTAGGTAGAGTTGCCTAAGTAACGCTGCCATCTTTTACGACAGATGAGTATCTTGCTGTTTCATGGAAAGTATCTTAAAATATTCTGAGATACTAGACAGCGAAGAACCATCACTCCAGAGGAAGGGATAATCTTAAAAAGTTTGAGGCTAACCTGAAACCCCCGGACAGCCAAAGTAGCATTTGAGACTATGTCGTAATTTTATTGTTTCTTGTATTTGTGAGAAAATGTAATCACCCTAGGTTTAAAGTGTGTGAAATGATTCAAGCCTGATCCTTAAGCTTGTAAACGGTTGTGAATATCATACATTAATAACTTTTTTACAGCTTGGTCGTTACTTCCAATTTGGATGTGCAGTTAAAAGCGAATGGCAAATTAAGAATCTTTTCTACTGTGCGTTACTGTCACATATGTTTTGGTCCTGATGCATTGGCCGTGAATGTTTGTCAACGCTGGACACTGCTGTTAAGGTGACCCTGGCAGTGCAACAGGTGAGCAGCACTTAAGTGCACTGAGACATATGAAAATTTAATTACATAAAAACTCAGTAGTGAGCGAGCCAATTAATTTTGCATATAAGGAAGTAGGTCGTAGGTACTCTGAACTTGATTTGAATTTAAATGTGAACTTGAATTTGAATTTAACTTGGAAAGTAGATGGCGTTTAGAAAACTTTCAGGAATAATGTGAAATAACTGACTCTTCAAAATGAACGTTAAATGAATAGTTCATTGCATAGGATACCGTTCCACTTCTTTTCATCAACTTAATCAAAATACACCTCCACCAGGAATTACATTTAATGAAGGAAATGGTCGGAGACATTTTCAGACTGGCTGTGCACCTGGGCCAGTTACATTCTCCACAATGCGTTGTCAACTTTTGCTTCTGACGACTCTGCTCCTCTTACTTGTTCTGAATATTTAACAACAGGGAGCGTTATCACTGGCTTTCTTTTTGTCAGCTTTTAAAACATACCATTTATTGCTGCTGGCAACAAGAAATTACGTAGAAGGTTTTCTACGTCTACTGAGATGATGGTATCAGTACCATATACTGAAGATCTTTTGTTGACAGCTGGTGGAATGTTGGTCTCTTGAACGGACATCAGCATCCTCCCAGAATCCTTATCTACTAATGAAAATTACTAGAACTGGTGGCGTGTCTATTCTCACCTATGGCAATAACAATGTAGACTACCGCCAAAAACCTTCCAGTTTGGCTAGGTTACAGAACCTGTATTTCTACAGGGACTAGCGTGTGCTGCTCCTTACACGAAGGGCCCTCATCAGTAATTACATTCGCAGCAGGCCTCTGAAAAAAAGTCTCTCTGTCTGTCTGTCTGTCGTTTGTCTGCGGTATGGATGTTACTGCAAGGCACTGTGCGCTATTGTCTATATTGTTCTGATATTTCCCAGTCATTGTATGGACGTGTATATATTTATGTTTATTGAATACTTGTTACTGCAGTCTATGTTCAACCTTCGTTCTCTTCTCTTTCTCCGGTTGAATTTTGTTATTACTGCACTAAAACGATTCTCCTTGTATTTAACTTATATTTTTATTTATTTATTTGTTATATAATTTTCATTTTCTGATAACTGATGTCTTTTCTCTATATTTCGTATTACCTTCAGTTACTTCTTTCAAATGAACACCATATTCTTTGGAAGTTTGAATTTCAAGTCAGTGGTCCCTGTGGGCTTGTTCCATATGAACAAGGTTCATCTTCTGAATAATAATAATAATCATAATTATCATCATAATCATCATCATCATCATCATTTCTTTCACCATTCAAACATGTCTTGGAGGGACCACGTAATTCAGGTAACAAAAGGAATGGCCCAACAGGCAAGGCATTGCGTGCTGGACAGCGTCTTCACAAAACGCGATAAATACCTTTGCTTGTCCTTGGCAGTGTCACTTTGAAATAATACAGACTTCACTTGGACTTCCGATATTTCCTCTGCAATATTTGCTTTGCTCCTTAGGACACTTTTTTTCACGCTCGTGCGGCAGAATGCATCTCTGTCTGTGTCGTGATGAAACCATGTTTCATTATCGAGGCTTTTTTGTTCGAATGTCACCTTATATATATATGTGTGTGTGTGTGTGTTTGTATGTATATATATATTTATATAAATTTTATATATAATTTATATATATATATATATATATATATATATATATATATATATATATATATATATATATATATATATATATACATCCATAATGTCTCAGTTTTTAGGAATTCCGTTTTTCTGTCGGTTTATTTTTCAGTCAGGTCGGGCCATGGACAATCTGGTCTTGGACACAGCGTGAGAACTGCCCATTGATAGCTTTTTACCATCAACTAAAATTAAAGCAAAGTGCCCACATTAAGTCCCCAACACAATTTGTTTCCAGATGTGTACATATATGGAATAGACATGTGTATTTTCATATATAAATTATATACATAGTTGTATATTTATGTGTATGTGTATATATATGTATGTCTATATATACAGATATATATATATATATATATATATATATATATATATATATATATATATATATATATATATATATATATATATATATATATATATATATATATACAGAGAGAGAGAGAGAGCGCATTAGCAGGTTACCTTTGCTTACTGGTCTGCTCATTGGACATTGGAAAATAAAATATTTTGATCTGTCTTTGTCAGTTCATGTCAGATATTTGAATATATATACATATACTCGTGTGGTATACAGTATATATATACACACACATATACTGTACACTTAACCAGAGGTAACGCCGAATGTCGGAATACAGATATAAAGCAAGTTTTTGTTACAAATTCCTGGAGCCCAAATGTCAAAGATGAGATGGAATTAATGCTACCCTCCACTTTCTTTTTTTTTTTTTTTTTTTTTTTTTTTTTTAGTGTTTTGCAGCTAAAATACCTGTTGGTGCTTCTTGTGGCTAAATCACAGACAGTGTCATCTGACTAGAATTCAGCTGGCAATTTTAAATATAAATTGCTTTTTAGTTATAGATTTTTCAGTTTTACAAAATGAGCATAAGTTGCAACTGCACCACTCACTGTTTGGAGTGAGGGTAAAGTATTTCATAAATATGAATAGTAAAAGGGGAAATAATAAGATACTGTAATCAAAGGGAGGCTTTTCAGAGTTAATAATATCATAACTCAAGGGAGATTGATGAGTATCAGATACATTTAATTTACAGACAGGGAAAACTATTTCGAGATCTTTGTAGATAATGAAAACAGGTGTACTACCTTAAAGACGATGCAGACGATTGATAAAGAACCAAGCTTTCCCCAGGAAAGTTACTCATATGCTTCCAGAATACGAGTTCCTGACAGTTCTCCTTCTGCTCCAGGAACAAAAACACCCGGAAATCTTTAAACTGAACCCCCCAAAATGGCATTCAGCGCGTACTGGGTAATCACAATAAGATAAAAAAAAAAACGCTAAGCTCAGTTTTAGTTAGGGGCGTCTCATTTTATTTTTAACTTGCAAGAGACGTTACCAAGTCGTTAAGTGACAATATGACTGCTGGGTCTGTAGACTTATGCGTGAAAATAGACCAGATTGAGATTATGCGAAGCTATTGTGTCCCTGCAATGGCAGTCACTGATGGGAACTTCCTGTCATTTAAGCTAGCTTCGAGAGCTGTTTCTTACGTAAAGAACCATGGTAGAGAGAAAGAAAAGGAGAGAGAGAGAGAGAGAGAGAGAGGATACTTTGTAACTGGTTCTCAGATATGGTTGGGCACAGAAGAGACACTGTAAGCCATTCGATATTCTGCAGATAGATTTGGGAGCTGGATAGCAATCTATATCCCTTGAAAGTTTTGTGTAAGGTAAAAGGGAAGCTGTTATGATTTCTGTTATTGCTTATGCGATGGATATGGCAAAGGCACAGAATTTTTCTCAAGCTGGCATCTTTAGGAAAACCTTTCATCTGTTTAATAAGTGTTATGAGTAGGATTCTGAACAGAACACTGTTTATGCATGAATAATAATTCTTATACGATTTTTAACGTCATCATCAACCGGCTTATTGTGACCTTCCTGTCTGACCTCATTTGGTCTTTGTAAAGAATGTATTTTAGACGTTTGAATTAAATATATTTGCAAAAATGTTTATTTTAGACATATGAATTGAATGAAGCCGTTTTATGAGACTCAGATTCCATTCATATCCTTTTTCTGGAAAGCCTGAAAATAAAACGCTAGGACTAATCTTCAACATCTTTCCGGAAAAAATGGAGTCCGTACAAGATGGCGTTCGTGAAAGTGAGTCTAACATTTATGAGGTGTAAGTTTGCCAGTTAGATACATAAAAGTCTCATTGCTGTACACCAGGAAACCGGTGCTATTTCCAAATTGTAAAAAATCCTGCCATCTGGTTCCATTTGGACCCAAACCGCGTGCTCAAAACTCAATCAGAAGGGCTGCCTGTAAATTTTCAAGGGCACGGTAAATAAGCAGAAACACTGAAGAGCATCATGCGACAGTATTTTCTCTTCCTGGGTAGTGATATAGTCAGCATTAAAGCTCTTCACAAAAAATTAGGGTGAGCAAGTAATGAGAAAGTTGAGGTCCTCTTGCCAAAGCGACGTAGGCGGCAAACTTTCGTTCAGACTAACAACGGTGAATATTACGTTACAAAGCCTTTACAGCACAAGTGCCAGGTGAATGATATGTAGTAACACCTGTAGAGTGACTCATCTGCCGCACCTGAGCTAAAACCTCATCGTACAGGTGTATACGCTGCCACAAAAACCAGAACATCTGTAACATTTTCAGTTTGCTATTCTTGATATTATTATTATGTTTAATATTATTACGGCTAATACAGACACCTTTTTTTTTAAAAAGAAATATGGCCATTTTAATTACGCGAACTTTCCAAAATGAGTCTCATGACAATTGTAAAATCAAAGTGGTTTTATAGATCATGACCGTCAATCAGAATAGAGGGAATGGGTGGGATAGCAAAGAAAGAGAAATACAGCACACAGAGAGGAAGAAAGTCGATAGAAAATGTTAATTAGAAAATAAATAGAGCACAGTAGGTAGATACTGTTTATTGAAGTCACTAAATATGAAACAAAAACTGGAGTCCCTTGAGATCACAGTTCATTAACAACAAGGGATTGCTGAGAGGCAATGACAAGAGACATGGAGTTATGAACCATAGACAGGTCTTGCTCTGAAAGACTGGAGGTTATTGACATAGAGCAGAAAATAGCGTGTGGGAAAAGAGTAGAACATCAAATGGTGTACAAATATGGATAGGACTGATGTTATAAGAGGGATATTTGCTTAACAGAAACTTATACTAGTTTTTACGGAATCTCCTCCAGATAATCAAGAATGATATAGATATTCTCTGACTTTTCACTGACAGAACGACCAGGTTTCAGTAAAAAAAATGGCTTTGATAGATTTCATTTTTCATGAGGGCCTGGGGCCAGACTCAAAATGGTGGACAAAGATTATAAGTGAAATTAAATCAGTCTTACAGAATTAGACGGATATGACAGCTCACCTTTCTTTGGAGTTATCTGAATCTGTGAATGTTTTCCAGGGGAGAAGTAGGTGCAGGAATCAAAAGGAAGGCGGAAAAACCTTATAAATTGCAGTAGTTAGAGCTTCCATATATTACTTGACGAATTGTTTAGGAATATTTTGCAACGAAGATGTATGGTTAGTCTTCAAAAGAGCATGGGCCCGCTGAGAGTACAAGAAAAGGTTGTCGAGAAACTTCTGGAAAAGGAAAATTTGTATTTAGAGATCTGGAAAGATCGTATTTATCATCATTTGACAACTGAATTAGATGAAGACAGGAGTACGGTCTAAGATAAATGCAGTTTCATAAAGGGAAGATTAGCATCAAGTCCCTGAATAGTAAGGAAGCGGACAGAGAAAATAGTGTATTTAACATAAGTTAGGGGGTCAAGAGTAAAGGAGACACCACTACCAAAGCAAGTCCACATTCTCTCCAGTAGTAGACCACTGAAAATGCCCAGACTCGTTGCAACGAAAGTTACCATAAGGCCATGATTGTAAGAAATTTCACTGTATATTAGAACTAATGGAAGGGAAATATGATGCAAATAAAGGAGGTATAGAGAATTCAGTGTTGCTGAGGGTATTGGGGTCAATGAACTGTAAGAAACATACTAGACAAGTCACGTTAAATGCAGGCCTCGCCTGAAAAACCGTTCCCTTAAACAGCACTGGACAGCCTTATAGAGGGCATACACAGGTACACGTATCTTACCAAAGCAGGTGCTTACCACCACCATAGAGGATAATGCTACAAAAGATAAAGATTTTAAAATAATGCATGTTTTAAGCATGATGATTTATAGCAGAGGTAAACTTTCAAATTCAAAAATTCCTCTAGTTTTACTATCACCGAAAGAGGCCAGTGAAATACAAGACTCACTCTAGATTTACACCTGTTAGAACGTTCGGTAATTGCGTTTAGCACACCTGATGTTTGTTAAGTGTTACGCAATGGTTTTACTTCGGTTTAACACAAACGTGTTTCCTTGACTTGAGAAGCTATAGAAACGTAACATTTAACATTGACTTTTAAACTATATATTTTTGCTTTGATGACTATTTAGCTTGGTGAATTCGTTATTCCCTATTAGGCCTAATTCTGAACACACCCGGTTGCCATTCGACCTGGTAATAAAATTTCATAACATTCATACTGGCAGTTATATATATGTATATATATATATATATATATATATATATATATATATATATATATATATATATATATATATATATATATATATATATATATATATATATATAAAATGTGTGTTTATATGACTTTCACTAGAATGGCAGCGCATTTACTCTGAGGTATTTTCAAGCACTGTCTTTTTACAGTATATTTAACAGCGTCCTATGAAATTAAAAGGCCCATAAAAATCAAAATAATAAGACAAAACAAAAACATTTCGGTTGACACTACTTCACACCTAACCAGTGGTAAATATAGATTAAAAGTATGGCCCGAGTAACTGTGTAGAGCAAACATGTATGGAATAAAGATAACAGTAATTTTAGCATAAGTAGTAGTAGTAGTAGTAGTAGGTAGTAGTAGGAGAGGAGAGGCTGGATTTGTCATTGAAACGGCTCGTAGATGGTCGGGACTAGACTTAATTCTGCTTCAGTCCTTGGTAGCTCGCACCTGTGTTTACCCATTTGGGGGACGATCCACTGAAACACTTGCTTTAGGACATGGGAGATTCTAGAATCTTTCCTCAGTACGGCAGCTTCTCTTGAAAAACATTTTGGCCTCACTGCACTTTTTACTTTGACCGAGATCCTCCTTGTACAAAAAAACCCTTGGATTAGCTTATTTTTGTTCAAAAATACGTCATTTAGTTATTACCATTTGTTTTAGGATGGCGAAAAATAAACGGATTCTCAAATTTGAGATTTTCATTGACTTCTTTTCATATGTTCAACATGAAGGAGCTTAATTTCAAAATGATCAAGATATGAGAAACGCGAAAGCTAGCTCCCTGTTTGCAGTGAAAGGGTATTTTTCTGGTCTCTTACGGTGAGATTGAATTTTTTTCCCTTTAGTAAAACTAAAGAAGTTGAGTCCAGTCATTAAATTCAAAGCCGAATGAGATAAAGACGGCGCTATGGCCCCTGGTACTAGTAATAATATTTGGCTTCAGGGCTCCCGGGCAGGTACGCCGCTGTACCCCAGGTTAGGTTAACGTGTGGGTAAGGTCAGAACCAAAGTTTTATTATAATGCTTAAGCACAGACGGTCTCGAGAGCAGGTAGGGCCTGGGTGCAGCCGGGCTCGTAGGTTGTCAGTCAGGCTGGTGCTTAGCCGGTTTGACTGGGCACTTCTCGAGCAGATTGGCTTCATTTGTGAACGTCAGCGACAAGGATCCATTTAAACAGTTCTGTTTGACGTGTTCAGTGACATATTTTGGTGGTATTTACGCTTTCCTTAAATACGAATAACCACTGAAATTCCTGGTTTATTCAGGTTTTGCAGAAAAGAGACACTTTTTAATGCTATTTTTTTTTATTCGACTTGCAGTTATGCAATAACTAGTGCCCTGAATCTTGTTTTAATTCTCTTCAGCTCCAAAGGTTTGAGCATCGCGATCAGACTTTTTTTTTCCCCGTTATTCACTCAGCAAAGCTTTGGGATTTGGTGTGCTTTACCATCCGCCCCCCCGCCACCATCCACCACATTGTGTGTTGGGCGGACGATAGTATTGTTTCATGAATCTCTTTCACAACCCAGGTGTTGGTCATATTTGCCTTGGTGTGTTTGAGTGGGTGTGGTCTCTCTCTCTCTCTCTCTCTCTCTCTCTCTCTCTCTCTCTCTCTCTCTCTCTCTCTCTCTCTCTCTCTCTCTCTTAAAGTCTCTAGGTTACGAGCTTTCCATTTAGGTCCAGAGAAATGACAGATTATTCTTCGATAGTTTGTCTTGAACAGTACGAGGACACATTCTGTGAGTAGGTTTTAAATCTTCCGTGTTTTCCGTCCTTCATTTTCTGTCTAATAATTTCTTAACGTACCCAGGCCCAGTGGTTTCTGTCTAAGAAACTAGAGCGAATTTGTTAATACCAGCAGAGAGAGAGAGAGAGAGAGAGAGAGAGAGAGAGAGAGAGAGAGAGAGAGAGAGAGAGAATTTGTTTTTGGTGGGTCATGATGTTAAGAAGTAATGACGTTCAGATTAACATTTAAAATTTTTTGTACAGGATATAAAAATTAGTTTTGCCATTTCTGAAACTCATAAAGTAATGCACAAAAATATATTCCCGTTTTAGCGTTAATGGGTGCTGTTCATGGGTATCTTAACAACGAAATCATTCTCGACAGAACATTATTTCTACGTCATCAAATTGAATTTTCAGTCATCATGTATCATATAGCCTTAACGGGAACAATAATGCCATTTGTAATAGAGGAAATCGTGACATTTTTCTTAAATTTATTTGAAGTAAAAATTCAGGGAAAACAGAATTAGGGATACGGCAACATTTCTTATAAAAACGAACAAGTCAGTGCAAGGGAAGCAGCAAATAATCTAGACGCAGATGATTAATTAGGCCCATAATGCGCGGTAGAATTATTGTACAGAATAATGTTATATTTTGCTTCAGGAAAAAGTTCAAAGCAGAGATTGGAAAAGACAGTCAGCAAGGGAAAGAATTTGTTCAGAACACAGTGTAATTTTAGTTTAATCACCACCAAGGAAGGATAATGTTAGGATAACCTAGTTATGTAATCACGCTATCCTAACATGCGTGCTTGTTTAAACACACGGTCAGACGAATAAAACAATCGTCAGCCAACAGTAATGATATTATCAGTTAACCTGACTAAGTAAAAGAAAAAAATGCAAGGAAATGTAAAAGTCCGTGATATTTTTGCAAGTAATCGCGACAGATCTCACACACCTGTCACTGCAGTGGTACTAGCGGTGGTAACGGTGCCATGGGTCACGGCGTTTGTAGATTGTGGTTGCTGATAAGAAATGAAGAACACCGGAAATGTTGTTAACGTTTCAGAGGATGCACGGCAGCCATGAAACAACTTTACTGTGAAGTCTTTTATTATATATATATATATATATATATATATATATATATATATATATATATATATATATTTCTATATATTTCTCCTTGTCTACATATAGTCTTTCAGTCTAGGAGAAGCTTGCTTCGCAAGTTCAAGGCCCCTCGGTTGGTTCCATAAATGCGCGGCTGTTTTGTTTACGAATAACAATGAAATGAATTGTTACGGGAACCGACGAGCCAACGTGGCATCCTTGAACTATTGAAGTGCTGGTGAGCGTTCGAGCGACTTTGTTCCAGTGTGGCAGGGTGAAAGGTTTTGGCAAGGTCACCGCGCTATTTACCTGCAATACCAGAGCTGCAGGTTTCCCGTAGGCTGCTGCTGCTTCTTCTTCCACCTCTCGCTGGCTAAATGCTCGCTGTGACGTCGAGCTGGGGGAAATACGTTACGAATGTTTCCTATAAAGATTCTCTTTTGACATCCACTTATCTGTTCCGCGTTTCGTGTACATACATACATACATACATACATATATATGTTGCGTGCATGTGCACACGTGCTCTTGTACATGATATTCAACCAGCTTTCCTTGACAATATAGATAATTTCTTAACCTAAGAACCAAGCATCCTCAAAAGAAATACATTAGAAAATTCTTTTCTAAGTGCAAACTCTCCGTCCCTCATCCGCGAGAATCGATTCCGACACTACCATTTCGACACCAAGAAAAGCTATACAAGTTCCTGGTGAAAATAGATGATGTATTGTATCTGAAATTACCTCTGGACATCGTGACGTACTTGTAGGTGTGTTGATAATGGCTGAATGAACGAATATTTCCGGTTATGGGATCGTGGCTGCTAGATCGTAGCAAACTGGTGCTGAAAATTGTGTCGTTTTCTGGCATCAGATTCAATGCTACTTAGTTTGCTAGGAGTTTTTGTCTTGGCTACAACTAAAATGGGTAGAACAGTTTGCTTTGCGGAGTTGTGGAATCTTGTGATCTCCAAATATTGATGCGACGACTAAATTCATTCCTGCCCTCTGCTGACGTCTCCAGAATTTCAGGTGTATCGGTTTTGTTTCCTATTCTCTCATACTTATTCATTTATCACCTTTTCCTTAACTTCTCTCTCTCTCTCTCTCTCTCTCTCTCTCTCTCTCTCTCTCTCTCTCTCTCTCTCTCTCTCATCATTAGGCTGATTTCCGTTTGGAGCCCTGTAGGGTTTATAGTCTGATGACTCTCCATAAGGGTTTTCAGCTGAAGTTTTAAAGAAATAAAGAAAGCTACAGCATTTCACTCCTTCCATCTTTTTACGTTTCAACTTCTCTTCTTAAGTACTCGGCAGCCTCTTTCACAACTATTTTTAAATTTACTTTAACCTATCACCTGTGCTGTTTCTTTACACATTTCCCAAATAGGCATTCACATCACCTAGCACTTCTGCCCCTTCACGTCCTCGAAGCCAAGCCCAGCAGATGTATGGGTAACCCAAGAACTTCCTGATTCATTGTCACAGCAGTCCATTTCTGAACTATATTAATTTGCCGTCCACAGATGTCTCTTAATCTCTTTGTAAATGACCACTCAGTCCCCGTGACACAAGAGGAGATTCACCTTCCCTGTGTGACATCTCCCTTCCACTGTTCAAAGGACTGTTTGGTCTTCCCAGTATATTCACCCCACTTTTCCACGTGTCTTGTGGCTTTCTCTCCTTAATGTTATCTATAATCATAAATTTCTTTTATTCTGTGTTACAGATATTACCTTCCGAAGCCCAAATACTTAATACTTTATTTCTAAACTTTATTTTTTTTCAGTAGTGACATTTTATTTTATTTTTTGTTTGTGCTCCTTCTCATTCTATAGAAGCGAAAGCATGTTTGTCACTGTCCTGTTGGGAAGAAATTCATTTGCTGTTCAGGGAGCATCCTTTCATCAAGGGGTTTAGAACACACTACTGCAGTCTCCTGTGCCTTTGAACACAGGCCCTTAGAGTTACAAGCCCCTAACACTTCAAGAACAACAGTGTCCGGGGGTAGAACAGTTATTAGCACCGTGATAATCGTCGATCGTAGACTGGACTGATGTTTATTTCATCACCATCATCTTAGATAGCTGCAAAGGAAGGAAAGAACAGAGTAGAGAGGCTTAGGGTAAAAGCAGATATATTTAATTAATGATAAACAGATACGCAGACATTTGCAAGAACAGCTAAATAATTGATAAAGCAAAAAAGAAAAAAATGTGTGTGTACTTCGAGGAACGAGACCCTTGTAACGTGGCTGTTTGGTGTCAAGTCTACAACTAGTAGCATATACTTCATTGGTTTAAGCAAGATTTAATTATTGGCGAATGTAGAACACCCCAGTTAATCCGAAATGTTTAAATGCTAAGTTTTCTAAGTAAAATATTCTTGGTTGCAGGTGTTGTACCACCTGGGAGCAATCTCGTTTAAAAGCGTCTTCCAAAAATTAAGAAGACATTTTAAAACGTTCGGTAGAAAGTAGGATGAAATGAACTATTCGTTGAGATAATTAGTCTCCACGTCCATATCTGGGTCTTATTTGCTTTTAATTGAAATGAATGAGTCATGAAATTTAGGCTATTAAACCGAGCACGAGGCGCTTTCAGCCATTCAGTGCCTATAGTGAAATGATGTTGAAATGTTTGGACAGCAAGATAAAGGTATCCAGAAAATAATGTGACTGAGTATAAGAAACCGAGTAATCTGTAGAAAGTTAACTAACAACCTGTAACTGATACCATTTTTTTTCTATTTCAGGAATCTAAGTTTGACAATGATGGAATAAAGAGGAGATTGAGAGAGCTTCGGAAATATTATGTTCATTGTACAAAGAAAAGCTGCAGATATGCGTTTTATCGATCGACCTTGACAATCAAGCACATTTTGCAGAATTTACCCAGAGTTGATTTTAATTTGTAACCATACCGACAAGTATAAAATGGGCAGGTGTCGCTCCAGGTATGTGGTCTTTGCTGCCGTTATTTTACTGAACTTGTTGCATCTAGGTAGCCCACAAAGTATCAATGGCCCTAGACGCATGTTTGAGAACGCGCCGTCTGGCATTTCAGCCGATGCAGAAGAGGAACAACAGCGGGAGTCAGAACGTCAGAGGGTTTCCGTCAGTGGCATAGCAACTTCCCCAGTGGAGCCTGAGGGAAAGAAGAACAACAATAACACTGGATTTGAAGAAGTGGACATAGACCTCAGAGACTCTGATGATTCCAACGGCCCCGCGTATGTTGAATCTGACGTAGACCTTGAAAAAATTGACAACGATCCCGATCCGCCACATTTTGTGAATGGCCATACGGGTGGGTCAGTGCACAACCAGGAAATACATTCTGCTGGAAATAGGAAGGTCATCCCAACAGATCCGAAAGAATACAAAAAGACACAGGTTAGTGACTGTTTCAGGTTGGCCGTGTGCTTTTCAAAATGCTTGTCTTATTAACTGCCAGTCTACACACGCTGAAGGTATCACAAAAAGGAAGCAAAATTAGGCCATAGACTTATTTCTTCCTCTTCATATCTTTGCCATAGGAATAAAATGTGCCTCTGAGGTTTTCTGAAAAAGTGTTGTTCAAGAAACCAGGAAACAACGCGTAATTTATTATTCAAGCTGTATTTGTAGTGATTTAGAAAACTCATGAAGTTAGTGAAACATTTATATCATCATACTAGCACAAACATTATTTTCCATGACCATTCTGGTGTAACAAATGTTGAGTAGGCATTTGGATGAGTGGTAATAACAGGCTGAGTGCAAGGATGTGGCATTTCGTTTTAATGTTCTCTTCAATCTAGATTTTTTATTTCATTATAGGAAAAAACGTATGCCGTTGAGTAAAGTTTACGTGTATCCTGCTATGAAACACTGCAAGATAAATGCCATATAGGAAAATTAATCTTATTCATTAAAATTGTTCTAGAACAAGATCACTCAAAAAAAAAAATACACAGAAGCACAGAGGGATTTCCGTGTATACTATGGTCCAAGTGTGAACGACCCTGGATTGTATTAGTATTCATGCTGATGAACACGTGCATTAATTCCGATGATATGTATATGTATTTTGACGCATGTGGTATGCTATATGAGTTACAGTATGTACCTAGAACGGATCATGACGTTTACAAGTCCCAGAAGCAAACTTCCTTTCCTGCACAGTAGGGCATTTAATTATCGTTAGACAACTTGGCGTAAATAGATTCTTTGAAGTTGCAGATCAGAATCTTGGTATTCTGTGAGCTAACAACAGTTTAAAGTATGGTTGCAAAATGAATTTTCAGTGGATATAAAAACCAGACCCCAAAATTATATGTGATAGACACTGCACCAATAGAAAATTCCTTGTGTACTTCTTGATACTGTTCATTTCCATTTATTTGTTATTCAATTGCTAAATTGTCTAAGTTTCATCTTGTTACACCCCACGGCCATTCAGTTCTATTTACATATTTACATAGACTGCACAAACATTCTACATAAATAGCTACCCATTACGAATCGTAAATAATAACAACTGCCTTTTTTCAGCTCAGAAAGGGTCTCCACATCTACACAACAGACTGGTCACGTGACTCATCTCAGTGGAGCTTCAAAGGCGGCGAGTGGTCTCTGGTCACTTTACCAGATGCAGTTAACCACCCGGGATTGCCAGCTCCCCCGGTCCCCGGCCCGGCTCTCGTTGTAGTAACAGAAAATTCTCTCAGCAAGGTGGGGTTGCGTTGTTGTGACAGCAACTGACAGAAAGATAGACTGATACGCTAGCTGATACAATGATCGGTCTATAAATTTATATATATATATATATATATATATATATATATATATATATATATATATATATATATATATATATATATACATATATATATATAATATATGTGTTGTGTGTGTGTATTTTATCACTCTACCAACTTGACTGTCGATGGATATACACAGAGCTTTAAGATTACTGTCCACTTGTAATTGATATTTAACATTTTGGCCGGTTATATTTGCAACATGACCTTTGCAGTAAAGAAATTCTAAATTAAAACCATAATCGAGTATAAGTGATATAAGTTACTAAGTATTTGTTAAAAGCATTCATAAAACCCAGTCAAAACTGTTGTTTTCACAAGGAAAATTGCCCCCTTCGAGTTTGATTCTCACAGAAACTGTCTTCCAGGTGTATGCCTCACGCAAGTTGGAGCAATTAGAGAACGTTACCCTACACTACAGTTATTATCTCTCTGAGGGAGAACCTCCACACGGCGTTCCTGAACTCGACGTAAGATGGCGCTATACTTTTTAATCTTTATCTGCTTCTTAACCATTCTTCATTGTATGGGGGCACTGTCGTCAGTGCATCTCACGTGGTACACTGTAGGCATTACTAAGCGGTGTTTGCAGCGTCCTTTCGTCCCCTTGCTGCATACAATTCTTAGCCTTTTACTTAACCGCCACTCCCACCTCCTTTCTTAAGTTTTGCTGTCTAGCTTCTCAAACTGTTAATTCTTTGTGAAATTGGGTGTCTTCTCCCAGATCCACCTTTAGATCTTTATATTCCATTTCATTTATTTTATGAATCTCTTTATCTTGCTGTCCAACCACTCCAACTCCCTCTTTTCATTGTCTCCAGCGCTGAATAGCCGAAAGTGCCCCATTGCTTGGTTCCAACATCCTAAATTTCATAAAATCAGTTCATAAACCTAACTATTCTTATGATAAATAAAACACGCATCCTCATACCGAATTTGCTTTTTTGCTAGCAAATAGAATTAGTTCTTTTATTCACTAAGTTCCAACATCTCATATAATTCATATGAATTTGCTTATACCACATCTCTACGTTTTGTTTGCTCCGATCAGAATGTCTGACTTACCAGAATGGAGAGTGTGATCATTATCTAGAGACTTTCAAAGTCACTTACGTGAACTTGATAAAATACAATGCCTTCTCGGATTTTATGACTCCTGTTTTCTCCATTGCTGGAAACAATGGTACTAAACCACGAGACGCGGGAAAAGCGCTATAATGTTCATAACGCAGATAAAAGAAAAAAAAGCATTACTCTGCAAGAATAAATGTTTAGATACTGATGCGAACATACTTATTATGATAAACTGTAATGGAAGTTGGTGATATATATGAATGAGCATGAGCATCACAAAACTTAGAAAATTGTACCCATTATATAAACAGCAAAAGAGGATGACATTTAGTATCCCATTAGGATTTCTTTGTTCTTTACCAAGAAAACATCTGTGACTCCCGTGGAGTAAACGTAGGCGAAACCCAGCGTGGGTTCATCGTCATCTTTCACGTAAATTGATATTCCAGTCTATTTTAGAAATACGGAATATCTTGCTTTACTCTGAAAGTGGCTTCACGGAAAATGGTGCTTTCCAAAATATAATGTCTTCAAGTGTGGATTATATGATAAAACATATATATATTTTCTGCTGACGTCTGAATTTCTGGTGTATCAGTTTTAGTTCCTATTCCTTCATATTTGTTTATTTATCACGATCTCCTATAGCTTGTCTCTCTCTCTCTCTCTCTCTCTCTCTCTCTCTCTCTCTCTCTCTCTCTCTCTCTCTCTCGTTGGGCGAGTAGGTTCCGTTCTCAGCTAGCACTCTGCTGGCCGCGAGTTCGAATCTCAAACCGGCCAATGAAGAATAAGAGGGGTTTATTTCTGGTGATAGAAATTCATTTCTCTGTATAATGTGGTTCGGATTCCACAATAAGCTGTAGGTCCCGTTGCTAGGTAACCAACTGGTTCTTAGCCACGTAAAAATAAGTCTAATCCTTCGGGCCAGCCCTAGGAGAGCTGTTAGTCAGTTCAGTGGTCTGGTTAAACTAAAGTATACTTAACTTTTTTGACTCTGTCCATAAGGGTTTTCAGCTGAAGATTTAAAGAAAGAAAATATATGTGACATTTCTTCAGGAATTATAGTCCTTCACGTTGAATTAAAATAATTAACAGCATAAACATTTTACATCAACATCTACTTAGGGTTTAACTTTAATTGCACTTCATCAAATATTTCCTTTTTGTACATGACTTTTTTTTTTAAAATGAAACGCCATACTGATCTACACTTTTGATTACAGGTGTATCAAGTCAAGGATGACCAAACCCGTCTAGTGAGCTCAGAAAGCAATCACGGTGACTGGTCTGAGAGCACAATTTCACTTCCTTTCTCAGGCTCTTCCAAGGTATAGTGACACGAAGCCTCCGTGCTCTTGGTTCCTCCTTCCTTAACCTCAACTGGAGCTGTGTTTAGACGCTCCGAACTAGGCTTAATATTTTTGTATGAGTGGATAACATTAATATAACGTAAGCATTATGACAGTGTCCCTGTACTATTTAGGCGCAGTGTGATCTGCGTTAGTTCCAGCAAGCAACAAGATAATCGAGATGAAAATGTTTGTGCAGTCAAATCAATCCTATGTTTCACGGCATTAAATGCCGTGTAGAACCACCTCCTCGGAGATTCGAGCACCGGTTATAGTGTGTACCTGATGGCAATACATGTTTATTTTCCATGTATAATACAACAGTGGCGTAATATTTTGCAAAGAATTGCAAAGCAGCATCGCAGTTCCCCTTTTACTTTACCGAATTGTTAGCCTGAGTCATTTAGAGCAAAGGAGTTGAAGTTAGGAGATGAAAGCCAGGTAAGCATTTACGGGACGAAGGACGCCCTTGAACAAAAGTGTCATTTGTACTATGGAGCAATCATGCTTGCTTAGTGCGTGACTCTGGAAGTAGTTCCAGCAAAAATAATGGATTAATTAAGAAGTACATTATACACGTAAAACACGATGGTACATAATGTATATATCAGGTAGGATGTGACATGGCACGTGTCAAAGAATGAAATATTTATTTTAGGTTAGTTAGATCAGAATAGATTAGGATAGGTAACAACAATTCTTAGTTATGTAAATGCTGAGAACCCTGGTGATTACTGCAGTGACTGATAAATTCCATTTGAGATTTTATCAGTATTAAAGTTCGTTATACTTCAACGTCCAAGTCGGAAATCTTAATTATTCCCTTTCCTGGGTCACAAAACCTGAGGCAACAAGATAATCGGTTGCCAGGAATTTTCAGAAAATGTGGTTGAAGGAACTCTTAAAATTAGGAGTGCAAGGGGAGTAACTTATGCATTTATTAAATAAACATGATTTAGATGACAAGCTCATATGTGAAACTTGATGATATGAATTCAAACGTTATTTGTTCTAACGTGAAGTGTGACAGGAAAAAGGATTATAATTCATATGACTTGAATCTAGCATCTCGCATTGTGGAGGATTTTGTCAAGAGAACTAGACTATCGGTAGGATTCGGTCATTCAAAATAGCTATAGTCTTTCTGGCCAAGACAAAAACAAAACAAAAAGAGAGCAGATATTGTCCACGTACTTTGACCTGATTGTGGCCTAACATTTTCAGGTCACTTTTTTCAGTGAACTCTGATTCAAGTGCTTCTGTGCACAATTATGACAATGCTGCAGTTATTTCTGTTTAAAAGCCTCGACCTCAAAATTGAAAAATTATAGTCAACACAATCTCTGACTGGTCTCTAATAAAGTTCTAAGACAGAGGGAAAAATAAAAAAAAATCTCAACTGCTTTCTTAGAAGAGAGGTACAAAACAAAGCTTGAAGTAATATTGGTCAAAAAGACTTATAGGACTAACTCTATCGACAAAATCATATGGGTGAATTACATGTAAGGGGCTGGAAGGGAACTTATAGTAATAGAAACTGTTCTCAAGCTAACCTTCAGCCTTCAAGGAGTATGTACCTCAAATCACTTGGGCATATGTGAGCTTAGATGGCAAGTTTAAAATAACTTTGGAGGGAACTGGAAGGATGGTGACGGGCCTGGAACTTGTAATTTGTACTTTCACTTCAGTTACAGAGGAGATGCAGTTGCCTAAACTTTCTTTCAGTCATGGCTACAGGTTTAAATGTAAGTAATATGGATGAATATTATATGCTTGAAATCAAAGAATTCTGCCGTAATTTATGAATGCATAGACTAATTGCTTTGATTTACATTTACTTTCAGATTGTTTTTGTTGGGCGACTGAATAAAAAGGGCAATGAAATTGCTATAGATGACATAACTATCAGAGGGTACAGCGGCACCAGCAATGAGGCAGCAATCGAAGAGAAAAAAATCGAAAGTGACACAAGTGAAAATGGTGAAGAAGCAGCCCCGTCTATGACAAAGAAGACAAGTATTTCATCTGATCCAGATGGAGAAACTAAAATTGAAAGTGAACCAAGCATCATTAATGTTCAAAATACATCAGGAAGTAATGTAACCGAGGGTGAAACCCTTCAAGAATCAAGTTTTGCTTCTGAGAAGGACCAAGAAGCAAATGGAAAATCAACTGACGCTGCCGAAGACCATGAGTCTATGTCGGAGAAATCAGACAAGAGTGAGCAAGGTACAACTAAGTCATTGATTCCTGATTTGTCAACAACAAGCTCCAGTAATTTAGCACAAGGTAACGACACTTACAATACACTGTCGGGCAATAATCCTGGGATTGGTGATGGATCTAACAATACTAATTCTTTAAGCAGCGCTGATAAAATACAGCGTCTTAATGAGACATTTCTCCCAGTGACGACGAATAGTGCCATCAGAACTGATGAAACTTTGAATGAAGCTGATGAGCTCATTCATGATTACGAATCAAATTTTGATAATGAAACAAATGAGAATTTAGAAGTTCCAGAGACCAACAGCAGCTCTAGTGATTCAACAGAGGTGCCCCAAACCAATCTGACAAACTTGGGTTATTTTACGACAGATGATGTGAAAGTCACTGGAGAAGAGAATGACACTGATGCATCAGAAATTACTAGTTTTGCTTCCTTAGTTACAGACAGTGTTTCTAATAATAATGATTATAAAACTGACACCTCTAACAATTCTCCTAATGCCACGCTAACCCCTGAGACTTTAGATAAGGAGACCTCTGCTCCATCTAATGAGACAGGCCCTGAAGTAACAACTAATCCTTCTAATCTAACAGGATATATAGGTAATAACTCTACTGGTGAAGGTAATATCACAGTCAGTAGTAATGTAACAGCCATTTTAGCCACAACTGGCCCTCCCAATGCTTCTTCAACAACTGCTCAGTTTAATGAGACAGCCCCTGAAGTAACAACTAATTCTTCTAATCTAACAGGATATGTAGGTAATAACTCTACTGGTGAAGTTAATATCACAGTCAGCAGTAATGTAACAACCACCTTAGCCACAGCTGGCCCTCCCAATGCTTCTTCAACAACTGCTCCATTTAATGAGACTGGCCCTGAAGTAACAACCAATTCTTCTAATTATATAGGTAATAACTCTACTGGTGAAGTTAATGTCACAGTCAACAGTAATCTAACTGCCATCTTAGTCACAGATGGCCCTCCTAACGCTTCTTCAACAAGTTTGCCAGATCAGGGAAATAGCAGTGAAAGTGCCATTACAACCCCTCTAATAATAAATTCTTCCGAATCCCCCTCAGGCAGTATCAATGCTTCATCAGGAATAACTACAAGCAAAGAAAATGCAACTGTCGCTACGGCTGGAGGTGCAGAGGGGAGTAGCAGTAGTTCGTGGAGTGCCTTCAAGATTTTCTTGATCATCGGCCTTTTAGGTGTGACGGTCATGGGATTCCTCTACTGGCGGCGTCAGCGGCGCCGTGATGACGAGATCCCGGTATTCTCAAGGACGTCACACTCAGACTACCTGAACCCCAGCTTCTCTGATGATGACTCCAATTTCGCATCCAGAGGAACAAGCCACAACTACAAGTCTTTTAATTAGCCAATGTTCTTTTGACTTTAAATGAAACTGTCCGATGACTGGATGGTTTCAGCAATATTAGATTGTACAGATATATATATATTTTTTTTCATCCCCAGTAACCCAATCCTGCTTCCTGTCTTCAGTCTTGCGCTCCAACACTTCCAACTGTTATTTTTATTGTAGCCAAGTTCCATCTTTAGATCCTTGTACTTCCTCTCCTTTATTTTCTCTCCAACCATTCCAACTCCCTCTTCTCACTGTCTTAGGGGCTATGTGACCGAAAATGACCCAGTTCTTGGCTTGACAGCCTAAATTTCATAAACCAGTTATTCCCAATGTCATATGATAAATGACAAAATGCCATATATATTAGTGATATATTCATCATGTATAGTCTAGTTCAAGCTTCATATATCATAATTGCTGAAACTGAGCCAATGTTTGTTTGCCTGGAGCGAGTTAAAAGGATAATCATTATAAATACTAGTTTGCAAATTATTGAACTTATTGAACGTGGCAGTTCCTCGAAATACAGAAGTATAGCATTATACAGATGTGAAGGGATAGAACTTGGATGCAGCGAGTTCGTTGATGTCCTGTCCTCAAATATATTAATCATGTTTGTTTTTATTCCTTTCTTTCATTTTCCTGGGACCTTTGTAAAAAAAGGCAAAATAATTTAGTATTCAGACTTGTTATACAAAAACGAGACATGTTTCTGTTATTGTGACACTTCTTTTGCTTATTGTGCTCTGTATGTATTTTAGAGTATTTCTGAAATTGCTTGAGACATCTTTTGTTTTGTATGTAGAGGTAGAAGAAATCTAGCGGCCACTGGGGAACCCATGCTCAGTATGTCATTTAGTTCATCTTGGCATCCAAGGTATATCTTGGGTATGTCTCAGCGGTATCAAATCGAAGCGTAACCATAATCACTAAGCTCAGATAGTTGTTTGACTTGACACCACTAGCTCACGCCCGGGGTAGGCCTACACCTAGAATGTCCATGACATGTTACCTCCCACAAAGAGACTGTTATATGGATCCGTTTATTTGTCAGTATGATTATGCAAAACGGTATGTATTTTTCTAAATAATTTCCCAAAGGTAGGCCTTGTGACTGGTAGCAAGTGATTAGACATTATATTAAGGGAAGCAGAAATGTAACTTTTGTGTAAAAGGCACCTTGCGGGGTACACTTTTATTCAGCCCTGGCTTAGGTTCCAGTATCTGAGTGCTCATGGAGTTTGGAGTGAGCAGTGTTTATTAAATTCAAACTTCCATTTCATGTCTTAGTTGTTTCGTCTCAATCGCTGTAAGAATTCGTAAAGGGGGTGCTCATCATGAGCAGTATTACTCGACGCAGCTGTAGAAATGATGATAGTACTCGTAGTGTTTCTTCTCTCGTACGTGTAAAATTATGTATAAAAACAGCAACCATTGTCTATATAAGCTGTTTTGTTTGCTTTTAATATTGCAACGGTAGGAAGATGACCCACTTAAGATTCTCAGCTAACGGAGAAAGCTTCAAATATCAAACCGTATCTAAGTGGTTGCATGGAATAAAATCACTTTTAAAAACCCAGAGGCATCGTGTTCAATTGTTAGGAAAGGAGAAAAAGCAGACGAAAAGTGTGGAAAAAAACTCATGGAAATGAAAATTAGCATAATTCCTCCGCTGCTTTCGTTAAAGCTACCGAATGTTCGACGCATTTATAAAACGAACGTGTTTCTTCCGTACAAAAGTGTGCCAACAAAAACAAATCGTTGTTATAGTCGAATTAATCTACATTCTTTAAGCCTAGAGGGAGCTTTGATCTCTACGAAAGTTTTCCCGTAGGGGGTTAGTGCATCTCACTTGGTGCACTGTAGGCATGGCTCAAGGTTGTATACAGTGTCCCTCTGGTCCCTAGCTGCACCAACTTCTTACCCTTTTACTTTACCCCCATTTCAACTCCCTTTTCATACTTTAAGCACTGAATGGCTGAAAGTTCCCCAGTGCTTGGCTCTATAGCCAAATTTTTCATAAATCAAAATCATCTAAGAATGTTCACATTGTAATACTAACTTCCATTCTTTATGACTATGGTCATCCACATCGGGCCAGGTGTCAAGGTCAAATTGCTACATAAATCAGAATTATTTGAGGCCAGCTTACGAACATCTCTGATTTTTCATAGCCACAATTAAAGATGAACTTTATGCTTAATTTGGCTTTCAATATATTTCAATAATCGTTTGACAAAACTGATGTCATCAGCATTGCATCTCGGCTTCAGTAGCTTACGATAGATGGTCAGTATTTCATTACTCGCCGTTAGTATCATTCTACCCGTTTTCGTTTCTGCTAGTTGGAAAGATTCCGGGCTCCTAAGCCCTTTCACGCCTTGCCACACTTACGGTCCCCTTAAGGGTCCGTGCTGGCTTGAATCGGCTTAATCGGAACCACGGTCTTGAAGGAACCATCCCATTTACGTGCTTATAGTCGAGAAAGAAAATTAAATCAAAGTAAAAAAAAAGGAAGGCCATAATGCGTGTTAACACTAAATATAGATATGTAAACATGCAGGCGAAGCTGCAAAAATCATCATTAGTTTACGATGCAAGCATCGGTGTATAAACTGAGCGAATGTCTGGTTAATTTCTGAAGAATTTTCTTGTCATTTACAAAGTATTCATAAGGAATGTGATATTTTCGGCGTCGATGACCACAGTTGTTGTAATGCCAGTTTGTGGAAATCAATCCATCGGTCAATCAAACAATTTTACATGAACAGCAAGTTTTGATGATATTAAAAAAAAAATGGTAAGACCTCTGAATAGTTACTGAATTTTGTAATGTCTATTTTCCTGTTTAGCCAAGCAACTTTGCCATAGTTTTCCTGACTTAGGTTTGCGTTAACGCAGGGTAACTTTCTATTTCTTGATTTATATTTTGTTTGTCTGTTATTCCAACCGTTTTCCATTTTTTTTACATATGGACTTTCTATTTTGTGGAAACTTTCGTGCAAGTTAATGGTTTGTTAGGCTTCTTCCGCATGAATCTTTACTCATTATAAACAATATTAATTATGGTAATTATACTAATAATTGCAGCTTACAAAAGGACGAATGTAAGTGAGACCTAAAATAATATGACAAAAATGACTGATAAAGAATCCTCGGGAATATTTTCCAGGTTTTTTTCCCAAGATGAAATTAGAAAAAACTAAGGCACACGGACAGACAATGTTTTGGGAAAAGGTGACGAGACACAGGGTTAAATAGGCCTTGATATTTGATTATGAAATATTTTGGAACACCGTGAGGAAAGTTTAAGGAACTTCATCACCCGTGTGACTGTGAGGAGCACCGAAGATGGCAAATAACAAATAATCATATGTAATATGAAAAAATTATGAAATGAGCAAATAGCTCGACACGGCAAAGGGAATTTTTCAGTGATCTCAGGAGAATACTTTGGGCCCTCTAGGACCGGATTTGGCGAAAAGGCCAAGCCGATAAATAAAGCCCTTGAATGTTACTCCTTCCTAACCTTCAAAGTCTCGGAGGCTTAGCATCACAATTGCAAGGAGGGACGCATTAATAATTAACAACTGATGGACGTGAGACGGCAGATTTCCATCCACTTCGACACCATTGAGGACAGTCGCCATAAATGATAAGCGATTATTTGCGCGACATTTCAGCAAAGATTGACTGCTCGTGTTCCATCTGAGCCAGACTCTGAATATTAAGGGGAACTGTTTCTCTTCACCGACAGACGGTGACACAGGTGGTAATTATTAAAAGCGTGACGCATCCTGCACGCACGCACATAAAAATTACACTTGTCAATCGGCGGGTGCAGGTCATGTGTTTGTTCCTGTGTGCACATGTATTCGTGTAACGTTACTGCATAATCAGTGTACTTAAATGTGTTTCACATACATAGAAATGTGATACATACATACATTATATATATATATATATATATATATATATATATATATATATATATATATATATATATATATATATATATATATATATATATATGTGTGTGTGTGTGTGTGTGTGTGTGTGTGTGTGTGTGTGTGTGTGTGTGTGTGTGTTTAGATAGAATGCTCTTCGAAGCTTTGGTATAATAAAAATCCCTTTAATATTTTACAGAGCAATGATAGAAGTATTATTTAAATTTTAATCTTTTTCTGTTTTTCTTAATGATGATCATGGTGAATGAGTTACAAGTTTCTTGTCATAATAAAAGGGTCAACCAAATCCCTTTTGTACCCAATAATAATTAAATAATGGCTAATAACCATTATTAAAAAGTGTAATACAGTGAGTGCCAGGAAAAGCGAAAGCAGGAAGAGAAACGCTAAGCGTAGTTACCGAAACTACCCAGAAACTTGTAGGTCTAGACGTCAGATACTGAGAGTCTTTATATAATTTCTTTTTTTTTTTCATTTATGTCATTCTTAGCGTTCTTTTTGTTTCATTTATCTTATTCTTTGTGTGTTCCTTTTTTCCTTTATTTCATTCTTTATACTTTTTTTATTTTATGATTTGTATAACTTGTTAGAGTTGCCTCTTCTGGTGACGGTTTAAACATCCCATGTTTTGGAGATACTTGTTCAGTAATAGAGGAATCCTCGTTCTGTTTATCGCGTTTTAATTGATCAGTTACACACTTAAACTGGTTTCTATGTTAAAGGAACTTGATTTTCATCCTCGTTGCCGAAGTATATCTCGTAAGTTGTTTTTTTTTTTTTGTCCAACATGGAGAGTTTAGGCCTACAATATGTCCATGTTTCCTTACTTATATTCAAAGAGCAAATACTCATTTCTTTGTTTCATTTATATATGTACTTATTTTTTGTAAGTCTATATTTGCATAAACAGAAAGAGATTTTTCGATATGTTTGTTGGAAGTTTGAAATTTGAGTATTGTTGAAAGTAAATCATTTGTTTCAATTTATTTTCAGAAAGTAGATTCATTCACCAGCTATCGATCGATTAATAAATGGATTTTAGGAATTATGATAATAACAACCTTTTAAATGAGTCAGACAACTATATAACTATATAATTCCTGGGACCTACCAGCCAAGGAAAAAAAGGAATAATGGAGTGTGGTCAGTTCTGAATTCTAAAACCAACTTGATTATTTCACTTCTTTTACGTTACCAGAAACCTGATGCTTTTCACTACTTATATTTGGACATCTTGCATCAGCATCAAGAAGAATATTAAAGACTGGAAAGGAGCGGAATAACAATGTTTCGATGTTATGTAACTGAAAGACCCAGGAACCAAATTTTCATACGATGGCAGCAACGGGTCATTTTAATCAAGGAGACAGCTGGTAATTTTTTATAATTATTGCAGTTATTTCTATACAAAATGAGCTAACATCCTAATCGAACAAGGTAAAGGACCACTGCATTGCAAAGCAGGATTCCACAGAGAAGAATGCCCCTTATATGCCCTTGCAAAGGCTAAACCTCGGACCTGAGGTCCATCGCAAAAATGATAAAAATAAAAAGCCAATAAGTGGAAGGGAATAGAACATTGCTTTTATCTATTCATTTACAATAAATAAAGGAAATATGAATACAAACAAAGACCGTAGACGATCATGGTAAATGGCTAGGACCAAGATTCAAGAATGGCGCACATAAGTTATTCACCATATCATGCACATTTAAAAGACATAAGTTCTGGGCTTAAGTATTGATATAACCCGCGGCGGTTAAAATTCTGATGCCAAGTGGTTTAATAGACGGCAACTATACGACCAATGAAATGGTCGAAAAGAACATTTATTGATTGCCAGTTTACTGCACAAGAGAATCAGTCAGCCAGGAGACCTCTTCGTGAGCAGCCAACGCTCCGTGAGCCAAGTTACACATTGCTCCTGATGGTACCTCGAGAGTAGCCCCCGTGATGAAGATCATAACCCTTCTTGTAAACATTCTGAACCTGATTGGCTGCAAATCCAGTTCACTGTCTGAGGGTAGCCTCTCCAAGAACCTGTGGCACAAACTGCTCCGGCACGTCGAGAATGTGACTTACGCCCAGATTACTGTAATTTCATTCAACAGTTTACCAAAGGAGGCAGAGGAGCACTTTGATGAAACGGGAGGCATCCGGTCACTTTCATTCGACGATGTTAAACGTGTGGAACTTTTGGAGTATTTCGTCATCAGTCGCCTGAGAAAAGGTAACGTGAAATTAGATTATCATTGACAGATATTATCCTTTTTTTAAGTTTATGATAATATTGAAGGTTTATCGTATTAAACAATAAACAACGATGTAAAAATAATAAAACTGATTTTTATCACTTGCTTGGATGTTTTTTGTAATGGAATTCTTAGTCATACAGTCTCACAATCTTACAATGCGCTCAACTCTCTTTTCCGGGACTAAGGCTTCGGCTGAAGAAGTCGCACCAAATTAAAATTCTCTTTCTTACTTTTGTTGTTTAGATTAACTTTAAATTCTGTTATTGTGATGAAGTAATCTTGATATCTAGATGATCAAGAGTCTTCTAAAAATTTATTTTCACGAACAGTTCTCTCAGAAATGGGAGAAATGAAGGTAAAAACCAAGATAAAGTAAAGGAACTTTTCGATAGAATCTTCATATGTATCTAAGGTACCTGCTGACCACTTTTAACATGAGCAGAGTTTAAGAATTTCTCTTTACTAACCAAATGCCCCGTAGGGAGATAGTGCCGTCAGTGCACCTCGTGCGGTGCACTGTAGGGATTACTTAATGTTCTTTGCAGCGTGTGCCTCCGGCCCCTGGCTGCAACCCATTTCTTTTCTTTTACTGTTCCCCCTTTCATATTCTCTTTCTTCCATCTTACTTTCCACCCTCTCCTAACAATTGATGCATAGTGCAACTGCGAGATTTTACTCCTGTTACACCTTTCAAACCTTTTACTGTCAGTTTCCATTTCAGCACTGAATGATCTCATAGGCCCCAGTTCTTGGCTTTTGGGCTAAAATCTATATTCAGTTCAATTTACTAACTAAATGTAACTGGGTCTTACAGACTGGAATTTGGAGGTATTTCATCGGAAGGACGGAATTTTCAGGAGCAATTTTGATGACAACTGCGAGATGGCGCTTGCCCCTGGCAATGAAGAACTGGGCTGCTTCAACGCGAGGGCAATTAGTTGCCAAGGAGAGGAGAACGACTTTGCATTTTCGTCAAGATATCACTCATCATCTGCCTTCTTTAGAGGTAAGTGAATCCACTTCATTGGAAAATTATTTTTAATGAGGTTTTGCTTTTCAGAAGGATGAACACGCCTTTGATAATGTACTCCTAATTTATAGGATTAATAGAAATGTGTAAAACTTGAAACTACTTTTATTTATTTGTCTGAGCTTTTTTGTCAATTTTACACATAATAATTCCTTCCCTTTTCAGACAAGGTGAACATTTTAGAAACTGGCCATTTGCATTGCTGTATCTTCCCATGTTTACCAAAGAAAGCAATAAGCAAATATGTATAGTTTAATCTGCCTGATAGTCTCGAATTTGATACCTGAGGCTCATCATAAGAGTATAATATTACATCATATACATAAATATTCTAGATAAACGCTGAAGATTTCATAATTCCTGAAGAGAAAACCTAGAAAGAAAAAATTTCAAATTCCACTGAATTTTCAGATTTGTTTACCAGTTCTCCCAATTTTGTTCCGACCTTTTGGCTACAAAGAAAGATGACAAAAAACGTCACATGGTTAAACTGGCAAATCATTACCATTTGCTGTTCCAGTATTGTGTTTACAAAAATTCATCTCTAAAACATCTTGATTACTAACTATTAAGTTGAAATCTACCCTCTCTGTAAAAGCGAACTTCACAAGGAAAGCTCTTAATGCCAGGCTTCGCAAGAGTAAGAATCTGTTTGCGTGGATCCAATTTCAATTCTTAAAAAAAAAAAAAAAGCATCGGAGGACTGTCTTGGCAAATTGATGAAGCTGGCGAAAGCTTCTTTGTATACTTACCTTAGGTATATTTACAAATGCTCTCCAACTTTTGTGGACTTTCTTATATGTTCTGTAGTCATGTTGATGTGATTTTATCTATTTTAAGCAACGCCTTTATGCAAGATATCTAGAGATTTCACTTATATACTACTTGGAATCCTACGTTGCTAACCTTTCGCCAGTCTTCAAACTACCACTCAAATTAAAAATGAAACTGAGGAACACTGAACATCGAAAATAACAATAACAGATGCAAAATATTAAGATATAATAAAAAAAAGTGTAATCAACGAGAGGTTTTTCTTGCCATCACTCTGTTGAGCACTGAGATACATTACTTACATGTTTTTATATTCTTTTGGTTCAAAATGCGGACACTAGCTTCCACAGAGTAAAAATTCCGAAGGTTAAAAGGAGAAAACAGGATAGTATAGTACAAAATAATTGACAAATAACTATAACTTTATCAAGAAAAGGGCTGATTTACTTAAGCAGTAATGTAAATAACGAAATGAATAATCAGTGAGAGCGGCTGGTCTATAATGAAAGATAAATGGTTCGCGTTAGGATCCGGTAGTCGGATATTGATGCTGAAGTATTTAGCAAGATTCTATTTATATATATTGTATATATTTATATATATATATATCATGTATACAATATATATAATATAATATATATTATATATAATGTATACAATATATTATATATATATATATGACGTTCCGTTATAAAGTACATCAATATGACTTTGGTACAGCTCGCCTGAACCATTAAATCGTGAGTATCTTGGAGATTATGAATGTGTCAAATACAGAATTTACAATTTATATAAGGATATCAGGGAATACGTTTGGTCGTTTAAGCGTTTTGAAAAGAGATTGTAACACCAAGAGACAGGTGTGTTATAATAATATAAAGGGATACAAATTTATCGTAAGTGAAATTTGTTTTTTAAAAACTATTCTTAACGATTTATACCATATAGTTCTCGCTATTTCACTTACATAGCCTGATTTGAGTTAGCTTCTTAGATATTTAATTTTTTCATAATGTTTTAAACAAGAAACAAAAACAAGAAGAACAAAGAACAAGTTAGGTATTTTGATGCGCCACAAAACGGAAAGATTTACATGTAAGCAGTTTTTTCAAATGATAAAACAATCAACAATTATTACAGAGATATGGAAATCGTCGAGTGGATACGATACTGGTCGACAAGATATAGCTCATCCGGAAAACATTTCAGCCATCCGTACAATTACTCTAGAAGCAACTTTGGATTTCCTAGATTCTCAAGCCCACGCGCGAACCACGGAACTTTGTCATATGACTTCTGTTCCACAGCAAATTTTCAGGAAGAGCAAGACCTCTAGAATGGAGAACGGGTAAGACTCAAAGGGTAGAAACAATCTGACGTGTTTTTACTGTAATAAAAAGGGAAACCCCAGAGATTATGAGGGAGCTACACACACTGGGACGCAATGAACACGATAAATACGAATTCAAAAAGAAGTTAAAGGTTTCAGAACTGAGAGGGAAGTAAAATTAGATTCTTCACGCGTTGAACAAATGAATGTGGCAGAAGGATTATATATAAAGTTGTTTGCTGAGAGTAATTAGAAAGTTTTTGATATAAGTAAAGATATATATATATATATATATATATATATATATATATATATATATATATATATATATATATATATATATATATATATATATATATGTATATTCAGTATGTATGTATGTATACATATACATACATATATATGTATATATAAAGGTATCTCCTATCTGTGTGACTGATTAATATCTGCATGGATGAAATGACTAGATAAGTTATTGGTAGGTCCTGTCTTGTGAAATAGAGAAAGGTTGTAAATAATATGTAAAATGACTGACGTTTGTTGGGGACACAGGTCTGATTCAGGAAGACATCAGCTAAAAACTACAAAAGCTAGTAGAGATTTTATTTTTTGTGAGGGTGGCCCTTTCCAATTCTTTTAATAAGATCCAGTCCAATTATCTTCTTTAAAATGCTCTCTTTAATTATTTTTTTGTAACTTTGGTCTTCAATAATTAACATCATTTTTTCGAATGTTTGTCCTCACGAAATGTCTTCCTTTTAAGTTTGGTTTTCCAGATGATCCTTTTTGATGATTTGTCTTCACCAAACCAAGTCATTCTTGGCACTTAATAATGATACTGCAATCCCAAATCGACAGTCTCATTACGTCTAATCTGAATTCAAGAGGGATTTTAACATCTGCATTTGAATTCAAGAGAAGTTCACTAACAAATATCGATTAGACATTGCTATAATATACCCAAGATAAAACCAGCTCGCCAAAGTTTAGGCAAGACGCATTGCCAGCAGTTCACTTAAGCATAATTCTACTTTTCTCCCTCTGTTGCAGAGACAACACTATTACTCGATTTGATCCAGCGCCTTTCCGATGGCAACACGTATTCGTTATGTACACTTGGGTGACTATTTTCATCTCGCTTGTCGTAGCCTCCAGCACATTCTACCTGTCAAAAGAGCAAAGCTGTTGTGATGCTTCAGATCAGGTAAGTCTCCTGGAAAAAAAAAAAAAAAAAAAAAAAAAAAAAAAAGGGACTTAGTTTTTGGGTGTTGCCGTCGTTTTATAAAATCAGTGGGGACATCAAATTAATGGTATGACATATCTAGCTAAATTTGGTTCTACCAAAACTATCTCGACTAAATTTGGTGTCGCTGGTGATGTTTCTATACAGAAATGATAGGGCAATGTGCTGAAGAAAGATGTATTGTGAAATTTGGGATTCCAGAAAAGACGCTCAAAAAATAAAAACAAATGAACCCTTTTGTGGTTATACTGAGAAAAACTAGAAACGCCAAATTCATTCCCACCTACTCCCAAGTTAGGACGTTGAAAAATAGCGGTTTTTCTTACCAAGTCAAAGATAGTGATAGCCACAAACAAGGACACTCTCTAAAAGACAGCAAATGAAACCGTAAGGCTTTCACGTGACTAAATATCCTTAATTTTTTCAGCCGAATTCGCCTGTGCTTGTACGCCTGTCTTCTCTACCCTATCAAGGCAGGACACATTTGACGTGGCTGTTGGTGATGGGGACGTTCTTTGCGTTACAGGATGGTAATTACTCTACTTCCTAACTGAATTTGACCGTTTCCTCTTTCTTCACGATTTTGCCACATGAAAATAAATCGAGTATTCAAGTCCTTCCCCTTATTCTTGCCTCTTTTTATTACTTCCAGCATTCACTTTCTCCAGCAAGATTACTTCTTCAATAAATACCCGAAGAAATATTTGGTTATTTTGCTAATTATTAAAACAATATCTCAATTTCAACACTGCTTCCCTGCCAGGGGACATTATCCACATTTCTATTTTCTCCTTAGATGTCTACACTCTGCCTGTTGGTAAAGTAATGAGGTCTGTCATCGTAAGGCCTGCATAAGATTCACAGATCGTTAGTCCACCCTTCGCTCTACATTGTTTTTAAGATTCACGGTTATCATTGTTATCCTCCTATCAAAATAGTTTTGATGTTGCTATTATCGTTTTCTGTTCACACTCAACCCCTCCATGTCACGTAATATTGTCCAGAAGGCGCATCACCTTCTCTTTAGTTATTTTTCTGTTCTCTCTCTCTCTCTCTCTCTCTCTCTCTCTCTCTCTCTCTCTCTCTCTCTCTCTCTCTATTCGGGTTTTTTTAGAATAACTGGAAAATGATAAGGAGGAGAGTGACGCTCCTATTTCTCTCACCTTTCATTTTCGTTTTGTTGTTTCTCGGTATTTTTTACTTAAAACTTTTTAACTTGTAGGTCAAATTGAAATGTAATTTAAAATCATCCTTTTGTCATTTAACCATAACAAGTGTTTTTATCTTTTTGAATATCCCTACTATCTAAATCTAGCTTAATAATCAATGACAGCATTCAATACAGATTTGCAAACCGGTTGCTTTGTTCTCTTAGAATTTCTTCATACGAAGTCGACAACTGATAAGAATTAAAAGCCATGAAATTCTACGACAAAGCATTATGGCATTGAAACACGAATATTTCCCACGAATCCCAGAGTAATCCTTTAAATCATTTTGTACTGCAGGAGGGGAGGGGGCCGTCCTTTTACAGACAGACGACGTAGCCAGAGCCGAGTCTGGTCTCACATGGTATGGCACACTTCCAACTCTACAAGAATTCACCTTCTGCGTTCGACTCTACTCCTACAGAAGCCGTTATTCGGACTACTTCTTTTCCTACGCCATTCGTGATAGCGACAACGAGCTGGCATTTCGTAAGTCTTAGATTGCTTCTTGCAAGGGCGTATAGAGAGTTCCAATAATCTTGCACGAGTTCAGAATGAGCAATGTGCTTATAAGGCTCCAGTATTCCTGTACGAGTTATGAGAGTTCCGGTATTCTGGCACGATCCCAGAAAATTTCAGGAAACTTTAAAGACCACCTAAAGTTTCAGTGTGCTTTAAATAGTTTAGAAAGTTCCAGCATACTTTAACGAGTAAGAAGTTCAGTGTATTTTAACGAGCTGAAAGAGCTTTAGAAAGTTCCATTAATCATGCAGGCGCGTTAAAAAAAATTATCCTTAATTTTTCTTGTTAATATTTTCTTATCAGTCAAGTTACATAAAAATTACTTAATAACGACTGAGGAGTGTAGGAAACTTTCACTGCAAGTGCTGCTAGTATTGTAGCCTAAATATCGAGAACGATGCATTTGCTTAAAAAATTCATATCTCCACCGGATATCTTTCAATTCCATTCAGTTTAGTTGAATAGCTTTTTTATTGAATTCTTGAGCACCTACCCAATTTTGGTCTCACACTTAACTATGGTAAGTACCCAGAAACTTGATGGAAGTCTCACTTTCTTATTTCAAGATACGACTGATGTAAGAGTTAAGAAAAATTAAATATATTCAGTTAACGACAAAAATACAATGATTTTGGTCAGTCTGAAGCATTTCATCATAAATCCTACCTTATCTTAGTCCTCTCGGAGAATCTGAAAACATTCCGCTGAAATTTTTCTCAAAGATGAATTCCTCCAAAGGCGATTTGATTTGAGAACTTCCCAAGTGCCCTACCTCGAACATGAGCAGAGCAGAAAATGGCCAGTCTTCGAATTGGAACGCTTGCTAACAATGGCTGAGAAGCTGGAATTCTTCTGAAGAACAGAACAGGCTTTGGAACTGATCTCCTGTTCCTGCCGAGAGCAACCAGATTCGCTGAGCAGCGTCACCAATATGCAGAAAATGTGCCTCGCTGTCGAACTTCTCAGTTCCAGAGGTCCTTTATTCCCCACAGCGTTGCACTGTGGAAAAGTCACCCTGAGGATGTCGTGCATCTGGAACCTCACAAGTTCCAGCGGAGATGCATTGCATTTTTAGCCTAATACAATTCTCCCCGTATTTTTATCATTTACTTACGTATTTATTTATCTCTTCGTTTGTTTGTTAATTTATTTTTCCTTTTCTGATAAGTGGGCTTCTCTCGCTGAATTTTGCATCACCTTCTGTTTCTTTTTCTGATGAACACCATATTCTCTGGAAGCTTGAATTTAAGTCAGTGGCCTCTGTGGGCTTGTTCCATAACAACAGGGTTCATCTTCTTACTAATAATCATAATAATGGAGAAGCAAATCCACAGTTATGTATATGTACATATACTTAAAGATAAATCAATATAGATAGCTTTCGGGAACCGAACACGTTCCCGAAAGCTATCTATATCGATTTATCTTTAAATATATGCACATATACATAACTGTGGATTTGCTTCTCCATTTTAAGACTCACTACTATGAGTATTTTTAATAATAATAATAATAATAATAATAATAATAATAATAATAATAATAATAATAATAATAATAATAATAATCACCACTTGACTATAAGGTTATAGCCTCAGCGGCGCTTCATCAATTCCAGTGACCTCCTTGAGTTTAAGGCACTAATCCTTAATCTGGTGTAGTGCCAACTGGCTTTTTGGAATAGAATAATCACAAATGAGTGTGACTGTAATGTAGATAAGACTACAATGAATACTCGTTCTGATCCCATAAAGAACTGAATCGAAAACCGTCGCGTGTTTTTTTTTTATTCCTCTCTGTTTAAAAAAAAGTCAAAGACAATGGCACTTTAATCATCCTTGAATAAATACGAACGCATGTATACGTATGTCTGCAAACATTCATAGCATATATATATACGTATATAAATATATATATATTATACATATTATATATATGATATATATGTTTTATATATAGATATATATATATATATATATATATATATATATATATATATATTTAAATATATATATATATATATATATATATATATATATATATATATATATATATATATATATATATATATATATATATATATATATATATATATATATATATATATACAGTATATATATTGTATACATATACATTTTTATCACTCACACCGCAAATATAAAAATCCGTAAATAGCTATGTGTTTCAAATTTACCAGTCGGCTGCCATGGTGGAGGGGGATTGTTGCTGCTATCGATTCTAAGTACAAAAACCTGCATTTGGCCAACATATTATGTACGGCAGAGTCTGTATCAATTTATACGTCCCCGAAAGTTGTTGATCCGTGCTATCGGGTGTTCGAATCTCGGTGATATTCTAAGTAGAGTGAATTGGGTATTAAATGACATTTGCAGTTTAATGTTTGTGGATATATATATATATATATATATATATATATATATATATATATATATATATATATATGTATGTATATATATACATATATAAAACTAGCTGACCAACCCGGCGCTGCCCAGGATAACTATGACTTTTGGGAAAAAACTGTTAGCCCACGCTCTTCATAACTGATTACTAGTGCTATAATCGCCTAACTACCAGGCACGCAATTCCCAGCCAAGGTTAACTGTTACTTTAAGATTTTTAAGAGAGCACCCATCATCGTCAAGGAATCGAACCTGCGTCCCCTCGCTTGGTAGGGACGATGTTACCGGTCAGAACGCGAGGCCCAAAAAATGAGAGCGAAACTGAGGTACCATGTAGCTAGGTAGCTTTTTCTCTATAGGAATTCTCAAAAGGGAATGACGATTATCTCCCCTCCCTTGGACTGATGATAAATAGTATGTGAATATAGGTGTTTGAGCTACCTGGCGATAATGGTTATCGCTTTTCAGTGTCTTTTGAACTTGTTAGTGGTCAAACCTCAAGGATATGCGAGTTATGAAAATGCATTATGGAGATTAACGAGCTCACCATCTCTGAAGTCTTGATGATGGTAAATGAGGTATAGTTTATGCTTTCACTGTTCCTCACCTCTAAGGTTTGATAACTGTGAGCTTCTCTAATGACAACGAGCACAGACGTTTGCTGTGGAGAAAATGGTCTATTGTATTTCTCATTTTGTATAAAATTTCAAATGCAGAATACTTACTTAAATGAAATCTTGAGTCATTCCTTCTTTCAGATATTAAATATGACAAAAAAGAGCTTCGAATGGCCTGTTGCGGAAAGAGAATCTTCCACATCCTCGGCATGGACCTAGCACCACTGAGGTGGTTCTACTTTTGCGCCGCTGTGAATCTGTCATCACTAAAAGCGACTTTCGTTCACACATTCGGCACCACTAATGGTACCTTGGAAGACTCAGTAAGGGAAACGAGCCAGCAGTGTATTGTACACCACAAGACTTTGATCTAAAATTTTTGGAATGAAACCTTTTTGAAAATAGTTGTTTAACTGCCTAGTTGAAGAATAATTGCACTTTTTCCTGTGATGATACCCTTTGTGTTTCTTACAGCGGAAGGGACTTCGAGAACCACTTCTCGTGAATGGTGGGGGCATAGTCATGCTTGGACAAGATCAGGACGAGCCTGGAGGCGGAACTGACAAAGAGCAGAGTTTTAATGGGGTTATGTCAGACTTGTATCTGATGAAAGGCTTAGCAACTTATCAACAAATGACGGAATATATTGAGTGCAACAACAATGCCATATGGAAATCATCTCCCCTCGTGCATTTCCATAACATAAGTCAAGACTTTAAGCTTGGGGCTTACACCGAGGAGAAGAGGAACATGACCACTTGCCCTCCGAATAATAAGATTTATTCCATATTCCCAGAGCCACGCAATTATAAAGAAGCGCTTCACTTTTGTTCAATACTGAATGGCAGGATGGCTCTTCCTCAGGATGATGAAGATAATTTGATGCTTTACAATGAAGGTCACAAGTACGCAGTAAAATGTTCTGCTTTTGAGAAATCCAGTAGCGTGTGGGTAGGAGTCGACTGGGACAATAAGAAACGAACTTGGCAGAACACTTACTCTAAACAAGCATCGACCTTTAAAAATTTTATGGTAGAAAGAAGTCCGACAACTGAAGATCCTTTATGTGTCTTGTCTCAAACCCAGTCGGATTCTTCCGATATAAGAAGAGATGGCAATTGGGATATCGAACTTTGCTCAAGAAGTGTGTGCACAGCTTGTCAGTTTGAAGATTCTATACCTCTTAAAATCAGGGGCTTGTGTGAGGAGTCAATATTTGATAGACAGTATTTTGTTTACAACAGAATAAACGAACGTCCTGTTTTCAATGGGATGAGCTGGACTAAAATTGCCTGGAATAATAGTCAATCAGCCTATGACTACACCTGGGTGATATACCAGATCGCAGAGCCCAACGTACAGGCTAGGATGCTGAGAAAGTCTGAGCTGGAGTATCCTGTTGGGGTGCACGATTTCGAAGTAGTCGGAGACAAATGCCCAGGGAAACTCATTCAACTGAAGCTCACATCTTGCCCAGATGGAATGTACACCTGTAGCGATGGAAGCTGCATTAAAATAGACAAGAGGTGTGATTTAGAATTAGATTGTGCTGATCGAGGGGATGAACTTGGCTGTGTCACTGTGATACTACCACCTGGGTATGACAAGCGTATACCCCCGCCAAAAATAGATAGCTCCACGCCTGCGCAGATCTCCATTGATTTCATAATTCGGCTTATCAGGAAGTTCAGCTTGCTAGATTCTAACCTTGTTGTGGACTTTCTGATCACAAGAAGTTGGTTTGATTCACGTGTACAGTACAAAAATTTACACGACTCCAAAAACTTAAATCTTATCGACGGTATAGTTGATGTGATATGGTATCCTGACGTTACGCTTCTTGGGGCAGACCAGAGTATTGCTACATCTGAGATTTTAAGCACTACTGGATGGGGCCAAAGACTCACAGAACCTGAGCCAGACGATGATAAACGACTTGATGAAGGTAACTTGAACTGTTAAATTCTATTATCAGTCCTTGCAGTTTTCATTTTGCAGTTGACACCTGCAACCACTGCTCATTCAGAATAAATGCCTAAAAGTACTAAACGGGATCAGATCTCCTTGCTGAGCGTGAATAGTTTTGCCTTTAACCAGAGCACACAACATTGACTTACTGGCACAAAGAAATTCTTTAGAAATGGTACTGGCACTGTGAATTCACATAAAATTTTATTTTACGTTTAATTATTTTACGTTTAATTGCCGAGTACATTTTGCTGTTTAGATGGAATGTAAAATAGTGCAAGAAAGACCCAGTCTGATGTAGCCTAACTTTCCAATAATCAATATGTGTAAAGTTCTTGGCGAGATCGCGTACTACTACTTGTTTTCCTACTTAACAAAGCTCTTTAAAACAATTTTAAAAAATTAAACGGTGAAATGCTCCCCATGATATACAGTTGTTTTAACAGGTCTTGCTTTTTTGTTTTTCAGACGTGTTTTTCTCTGGCAGCGGTAATCTCCTGATGTTAGAGCGAGAGCTTACTGTGACTTTGATGTGCACCTTCGACTTGACAATGTATCCCTTCGATTCTCAGCGCTGTCCATTAATCTTTTACGTAGGGGATTACACACAGCATTATGTGAGCACCGTACTCAATAAGGTGGAATTTACTGGAACAAGACGTCTATTTGAATACCTGGTAAGTGGAAGAAAATGTAAGAGAAATCTGAAATGTCGTGCGATTCGTGATATCCTTGAAGCTCGTCTTACATTCGCTATTTTTTTTTTTCCTCCATGCACTATAGAAATCATATTCTTACTTTGAACCAACTGGGTTAAGGCAAACGCGTAATGATATATGTTATGAAGGGATGTGCCGTGTATGTTGATTTAGTGTTATTGAGCACTTTATTTCAAATGACTGAACACTGACTATTTAGAAACAAGGAGCAATGAGTTAGTCAAAGCACACTGTCAATACCCCTTTTGGCCCGTACGGTTGAGTTAGAGCTAGGGCGCCTCTGTGTCTTCTACACGCACTCGTATGATTTCTTTCACGTTCGTTGCTTGTTCTGGAAGTCTCTCTGTGCTTTCAAGAGGTGGGTCTTTTATTGGCTCCTCTCCTGGGGTCATTAGGAGGCCCGTCTTTCTAGCTGACCCATTATTAGACGTTGGCCCACTTGCGTAGTTTGTGACATTCCCGTTGTTATAGACCCTTTTCCTAACCTGTATTCTAAATTCTCAAACCGCCATAAACACTAATCCTATTCCTTCGCTTTAATTAACTTCTTTCCTATATCTGAATTCTGTTTCTTAAGCTTTAAACCTTCCTTACTTTATATACTGGGCAGATACAATCATTACAATTTTTTTTTATTTATTTTGTCCGTCCGCACTTTTTTCCATCCCACACTTTTTTCTGTCCGCCCTCAGATCTTAAAACTTACTGAGGCTAGAGGGCTGCAAATTGTTATGTTAATCATCCACCCTCCAATCATCAAACATACCAAACTGCAGCCCTCTAGCCTTAGTAGTTTTCATTTTATTTAAGGTTTAAGTTCGCCGTAATCGTGCTTCTGGCAGCGATATAGAAAAGGCCACCACCGTCCCGTGGGTAAATTTTCGTGGGCCGCGGCTCATACAGCATTGTCCCATAGAGGGTATACGGTATACCTGGAGTTGCGATCTCTATGCCAGTACTACGTATTCGGTGGTCTTCCACTAGGGCGGCACTGCAAAGCCTTGCAGCCATCTTTAAAGGTCTGGTAACACGCAAATTGATCAGGGGTTTAGTGCGATTACGAATTTTTTTTATCGTTAATGTTTAAGTGGGTAGGTGTTTAGGGAATGTTTAGGGTTTAGTAAGTATTTAGTGAATGTTTATGAGTAAGTGTTTAGTGAATGTTTAGTGTGTAAGTATTCAGTGAATAATTTAGTGAGTCTTTAGGGTTTAGTGAATGTTTTTTGAATGTTAGTGAATGTTTGTTGTGTAAGTATTCATTGAATGTTTAATAAGTGTTTAGGGTTTAGTGAATGTTTAGTGTGTAAGTATTCAGTGATTGTTTAGTGTTTAATAAATGTCTTGTGAATGTTAGTGTTTAGTGAATGTTTAGTATGTAAGTATTCAGTGAATGTTTAGTGAGTGTTTGGGGTTTAGCAGATGCTTAGTGAGTGTTTAGGGTTTAGTGAATGTTTAGTGAATGTTAGTAGTTAGTAAATGTTTAGTGTGTAAGTATTCAGTGAATTTTTGGTGAGTGTTTAGGGTTTAGTGAATATTTTGTGAATGTTAGTGTTAAGTGAAAGTTTAGTAAGTATCCAGTGAATGTTTAATAGTATCCAGTGAATGCTTAGTGAGTGTTTAGTGAATATCTTGTGAAAATTAGTGTTTAGTGAAAGTTTAGTGTGTAAGTGTTTAGTGAGTGTTTAATGAGTAATTAGTAAACATTCATTGACTGTTTAATGTTTGTTTATGGATTTAATGAGCATTTAGGGTTTAGTGAGTATTTAGTGTTTAATGAGCATTTAGGGTTTAGTGAGTGTTTAGTGTATATAAATGTTTAGAGTGTTTCGCATATAGTGAGTACTTAGTGAATGTTTAGTGTATAGTGAGTGCTTAGTGAATGCTTGGTGAGTGTTTAATGAATGTTTAGGATTAAGTGAGTGTTTAGTGAATGTTTACTGAGTGTTTGGGGTACAGTGAGTATTTAGTGAAGTGTATAGTGAGTGCCTAGTGAGTGTTGAGTATTCAGTGAGTGTTTAGTGTTATTGATTGTAGGTGTATAGTAAGTGTGTGTGTTTATTGAGTGTTAGTGTATAGAAAGTGTGAGTGCTTAGTGAGTATAAGTGTATTGTGAATGTTAGTGTTTAGTGATTGTATATTACTGTTTACTTAGTATTTAGTGACTGTATGGCTTGGAAATTATATATATATATATATATATATATATATATATATATATATATATATATATATATATATATATATATATATGCATATATATGTATGTATGTATATAAATGTATGTGTGTGTATATATGTGCTTATATGTATGTGTGTGATTGTATGTATATGTATATATATATATATATATATATATATATATATATATATATATATATATATATATATATATATATATATATATAGTCTCAGTAATTCAGGCAGCTACTTGGAAATCTTAGCTTAATGATAAATAATATTGCCAAGACCAGGAAGAACATTCTTTATTGTACGAGCTTTCGAGGTATAAAACCTCATCATCAGGCTGAAAAAACCGACAAGGATGAGAATCAATAAAATTACAATAAAATGAATTGTCATAATAAATCTTCAGCAAAAATACTAACGAAATATATCAAATGAGCAAGTAAATACAAACTAAAAGGGTGAGACGTAAAATAACGAAAAATTACAAACACAAACATAAAAATATGAAAATAAAACTAAGGTGAAATGTAAACAAACTACCATTCACAAAGTAAAATATTTAACGACCTAATTGAGTACCTACTATGAAATTACACGATAACAAGTTGAATACCAGACGAGTTGTTGTTCAATTCCGGCTTCATATTTTTAATAGTCAGCGACTCTGAAATTAAAAGGTCAGTCTATTTGAACAAAAGACAGTACCCGAAAATCCAGGTCAGTGAAAGGATGGTCCTGTGCTAAACTGTGTTCTCTAATGGCAGAAAAGGGTGGTTTGGAAAGGGAAACCTAGTTCTAATAGAAAGACCTCTGTGTTCCAAAATTCTGTCTGAGCCAGCGGGAACTGGATCCCTCGTATCATAGACCACACTGCGAACAAGTGAACAAGTAAACGACACAGGAATTAAGGTCCACAGGCAGAGTAGGCTTCTCTCTCAAAAGTGATCTTATTGTAAAGGATTACAGAAAACAAACCGGAAACTGATTTTAGGAAACAATGCTTAAGTATTTCTTGTAACTTTTTCCGGACCATATAGCTACTATGACCAAGGTAAGGCAATTTAATGTACTTTTCATCTTTACTAGCAGTACTGTACACCGGACTGGGACAAAACTTTTCATTTAAAAATTTTTCAGAACTTTGTAAAATACAAAAATGGGATATGAGTTTTCAGAAAAATAATTCTGGAGGAAAACATATCTTGATGAAATAAATTAAAATCACAACAAACATTGTAGGCTCTATTTATCAAAGTGCGTATTGAGTTCATCTTATACAACTTTGGCGAAAAACTGAGTAATTCAATCCCAAGCCAGTAAAAGTACTTTTCCTATAAACAGAGGTCTCAAATTTGCCACTATTTCTCTATACCTGTACATCTAAAAATGACAACTTATTATCCTGTTCCGTCTCACAAGTAAAAAGAAATGTTAGGGTGACGAGAATTAAAATATTCAAAAAACAAATCAACATGTGATAATTCCTTAAACACAAGGAAAGTATCATCTACATACCTACAGTAATACAAAGGTTTAAAAGCACTAGGGCATTCAGACATCCAAATCCTTTCACAATAACCCATGAAGCAATCCGTATATACAGGTCAAGGAATTTCCCAAAGCTACTCCATCTATTTGATTATATAATTTACCATCAAAGTAAAAATGCCATCAGCAGTTGCTAAATGTAATAATTTTTGCAAGTCTATTTTATTAATAAAGTCAAACACTGATAAATGGTTTTCACATATATTATCAAGAATAATGTCGGTAGAAACAACCGACATTATTCTTAATAATATATGTGAAAACCATTTATCAAAGTGTTTGGACTTAATAAAATAGACTTGCAAAAATTATTACATTTAGCAACTGCTGATGGCATTTTTACTTTGATGGTAAATTATATAATCAAATAGATGGAGTAACTATGGAAAATTCCTTGACCTGTATATGCGGATTGCTTCATGGGTTATTGTGAAAGGATTTGGATGTCTGAATGCCCTAGTGCTTTCAAACCTTTGTATTACTGTAGGTATGTAGATGATACTTTGTAAGTGTTTAAGGAATTATTACATGTTGATTTGTTGTTTGAATATTTTAATTCTCGTCACCCTAACATTTCTTTTACTTGTGAGACGGAACAGGATAGTAAGCTGTCATTTTTAGATGTACAGGTATACAGAAATAGTGGCAAATTTGAGACCTCTGTTTATAGGAAAAGTACTTTTACTGGCTTGGGATTGAATTACCTCAGTTTTTCGCCAAAGTTGTATGAGATGAACTCAATACGCACTTTGATAAATAGAGCCAACAATGTTTGTTGTGATTTTAATTTATTTCATCAAGATATGGTTTTCCTCCAGAATTATTTTTCTGAAAACTCATATACCATTTTTTTGTATTTTACAAAGTTCTGAAAAATTTTTAAAATGAAAAGTTTTGTCCCAGACCGGTGTACAGTACTGCTAGTAAAGATGTAAAGTACATTAAATTGCCTTACCTTGGTCATAGTAGCTATATGGTCCGAAAAAGTTACAAGAAATACTTAAGCATTGTTTCAAATCAGTTTCCGGTTTGTTTTTCTGTAATCCTTTTACAATAAGATCACTTTTTAGAGAAGCCTACTCTGCCTGTGGACCTTAATTCTGTGTCGTTTACTTGTTCACTTGTTCGCAGTGTGGTCTGCGACAATTCACGTGGGATCTAGTTCCCGCTGGCTCAGACACGGAATTTTGGAACACAGAGGTCTTTATATTAGAACTAGGTTTCCCTTTCCAAACCACCCTTTTTCTGCCATTAGAGAACACAGTTTAGCACAGGACCATCCTTTCACTGACCTGGATTTTCGGGTACTGTCTTTTTGTTCAAATAGACTGGACCTTTTAATTTCAGAGTCGTGACTATTAAAAGATGAAGCTGGAATTGAACAACAACTCGTCTGGTATTCAACTAGTTATCGTGTAATTTCATAGTAGGTACTCAATTAAGGTCGTTAAATATTTTACTTTGTGAGTGGTAGTTTGTTTACATTTCACCTTAGTTTTATTTTCATATTTTTATGTTAGTGTTTTTAATTTTTTCGTTATTTTACACTCACCCTTTTAGTTTGTATTTTACTTGTTCATTTGATATATTTTCGTTAGTATTTTTTGCTGAAGATTTATTATGACAATTCATTTATTGTAATTTTATTGATTCTCATCCTTGTCTTAATTTTTTCAGCTTGATGATGAGGTTTTATACTCAAGCTCAAAGTACAATAAAGAATGTTCTTCCTGGTCTTAAAATATTATTTATATTATTATATATATATATATATATATATATATATATATATATATATATATATATATATATATATATATATATATATATATATATATATATATATATATATATATATATATATAGAGAGAGAGAGAGAGAGAAAGAGATACAGAAAACTTGAAGGAAATGATAAATTTGATAAGGTAAAATCTGAAACCTGTTCAAAATTGCATCAAAATAAAGAGAGAGAGAGAGAGAAACAGAGAGAGAGAGAGAGAGAGAGAGAGAATATTACAGAAAAAGTAAAGGAACTGATAAAATTCATCAGGTGAAAATTGGAATAGTTCAAGATTTCGTCAAAATAAAAAGGGGGGATAGAGAGAGAGAGATTAAAGGAAATAATGAATCTTTTTGGATCAGTGTTATTGTTTATAAAGGGAGTTCAAAACTTTGGACATGGTATTGTTAAAAATGATTTTGGAGGACTAACTAGCCATCCACATGGAAAGGCCAATACGATTGTCTCCTCTCAGGAACTGGAACAACCAGATTGAAAGTGATGACACCATTCGGAAAGAAGAATTTCACATCCAAAAGAATGAGGATTCAGAGAAGGAGCAAAAGAAAGAGTGGTCCTGTGTTGAAGAGCTTCGAAAAGCTCTTGTTGATGCTCAGGAAATGACAGGAAAATTGAAAGCAAAAATAAGGTCCTTTCCTCCAATAACAAATGCATAAAGAAGAAAAATGAAGAATGGAAGGATGCCATGATTAAGAAAGCAAAGGATATCGAACAACTGAAGGTCTTCCTCGCTCGCCAAGAAACAGAACTTGAAAAGATCAAAGAAAAATACTCGAACTGGAAGATGAAAAAAATGTGAATGAGGTCTACATCGCCTATCTCGAGGAAAAGGTGAAGGCCCATGAAGTGGAGAGAAAGAAGATGAGGAAAGAGCTGGAAGGACGCCCGTGGGCCTCACACTAAGAAGTTCATGTTCCTCGTGCCAGAAATGGCGCTCTTGACAACGATCTTGGAAAAGAAGCCCAGAAGGATAATTTAGGTGTCCAGTCGAAGGTGCGGAAGCTAGACGATCGAACTCAATCGCTCCAACGGAACTTGGCTGAGAAGAAACTGCAAATTGTCTTGTCGAAGGAAAAACTCGGCTACGAAAGAGGGAAAATTGGGTCCGTTCGAGAAGAGGCCCAAGAAATGAAGAACTGCTCTGCCGATTTGGGAAGAGGAATGAAAAAGCGGAGGAAGTCCAGACGAAGAAGGAACAAAGGAGGAGGAACAACCCACCCAAGTTAAGCAGGACTGTGGAGGATTCTGACTGGCCTCCTGTTGACTCTGCTGCGTGTCGCAGTAGAGGCACTGCCATCTTCTGGGTACTTTCGACGGGATCTGCTGGAGGATGGGTGTTATCCTTCCTTCCTCCGAGGAAGCAGCCTCTGGGTCAGACCCTTTCCTTCAAGGCTGCCCTCAAAAGACTGGTGAGCCTCGGGGGCTTTTGGGGCCCATCCTTGAAGTTCTTGGGCCCTCTCCAGGCCTGCTTCCCCAGCCTGGCAGGATACCTGCCTTCCTCCAAGGAAGCATCCTCTGGGTTGGACCCTTCCTTCAAGGCTGCCCTCAAGAGACTGGTGAGCCTTGGGGGCTTTTAGGGTCCATCCTTGAAGTTCTTGGGCCCTCTCCAGGCCCACTCCCCCAGCCTGGCAGGATAACTGCCTTCCTCCGAGGAAGCAGCCTCTGGGTTGGACCCTTTCCTTCAAGGCTGTCCTCAAGAGACTGGCGAGCCTTGGGGCTTTTGGGCCTCATCCTTGAAGTTCTTGGGCCCTCTCCAGGTCCGCTTCCCCAGCCTGGCAGGATACCTGCCTTCCTCCGAGGAAGCAGCCTCTGGGTCGGACCCTTTCCTTCAAGGCTGCCCTCAAGAGACTGGCGAGCCTTGGGGCTTTTGGGCCTCATCCTTGAAGTTCTTGGGCCCTCTCCAGGTCCGCTTCCCCAGCCTGGCAGGATAACTGCCTTCCTCCGAGGAAGCAGCCTCTGAGTTGGACCCTTTCCTTCAAGGCTGTCCTCAAGAGACTGGCGAGCCTTGGGGCTTTTGGGCCTCATCCTTGAAGTTCTTGGGCCCCCTCCAGGTCCGCTTCCCCAGCCTGGCAGGATACCTGCCTTCCTCCGAGGAAGCAGCCTCTGGGTCGGACCCTTTCCTTCAAGGCTGCCCTCAAGAGACTGGCGAGCCTTGGGGCTTTTTAAACCTCATCCTTGAAGTTCTTGGGCCCTCTCCAGGTCCGCTTCCCCAGCCTGGCAGGATACCTGCCTTCCTCCGAGAAGCAGCCTCTGGGTCGGACCCTTTCCTTCAAGGCTGCCCTCAAGAGACTGGCGAGCCTTGGGGCTTTTGGGCCTCATCCTTGAAGTTCTTGGGCCTCTCCAGGTCCGCTTCCCCAGCCTGGCAGGATACCTGCCTTCCTCTGAGGAAGCAGCCTCTGGGTCAGACCCTTCCCTTCAAGGCTGCCCTCAAGAGAATGGCGAGACTTGAGGGCTTTTGGGCCTCATCCTTGAAGTTTCTGGGCCCTCTCCAGGCCCGCTTCCCCAGCCTGGCAGGATACCTGCCTTCCTCCGAGGAAGCAGCCTCTGGGTCGGACCCTTTCCTTCAAGGCTGCCCTCAAGAGACTGGCGAGCCTTGGGGCTTTTGGGCCTCATCCTTGAAGTTCTTGGGCCCTCTCCAGGTCCGCTTCCCCAGCCTGGCAGGATACCTGCCTTCCTCTGAGGAAGCAGCCTCTGGGTCAGACCCTTCCCTTCAAGGCTGCCCTCAAGAGAATGGCGAGACTTGAGGGCTTTTGGGCCTCATCCTTGAAGTTTCTGGGCCCTCTCCAGGCCCGCTTCCCCAGCCTGGCAGGATACCTGCCTTCCTCCGAGGAAGCAGCCTCTGGGTCAGACCCTTCCCTTCAAGGCTGCCCTCAAGAGAATGGCGAGACTTGAGGGCTTTTGGGCCTCATCCTTGAAGTTTCTGGGCCCTCTCCAGGCCCGCTTCCCCAGCCTGGCAGGATACCTGCCTTCCTCCGAGGAAGCAGCCTCTGGGTTGGACCCTTCCCTTCAAAGCTGCCCTCAAAAGACTGGCGAGCCTTGGGGGCTTTTGGGGCCCATCCTTAAGGGCTTGGGCCCTCTCCAGGCCCACTTCCCCAGCCTGGCAGGATACCTGCCTTCCTCCGAGGAAGCAGCCTCTGGGTCGGACCCTTCCCTTCACCATATTCTTGCTTTCTCTTACCCAGCTTTTCAAATATGACACTTGCTGTCTCTGAAGGCTTCCAGACAATTTGAAGCATCTCAGAGATTGTTCCTGGAGGCTTTGGAGTTTGGGCCATGCACAAATGGCATTTCTCTAGTTCTTCCAGGAGCTGGAGACTGAAGGATTCCAAAATGTCTTCAAGGAAAATCCCAAAGGTTTAAGATAATTTTAACATTGCGTTAACCATTACTTAGAGTTCTTTTTCTGACAAATAAGCAATTTCTTTACTTTAACGATGACGAGAGAAGACTGCTGAGTATTCTTGAAGGCGTCTTCACGACTCCAGGACCCTTTGAAGCAGTCTTCAGCTCCTGAAGCATTCCTGGAGAATGCAATGCGTTTCTAAAGGCTTCAGTGCCTGGAAATCGCCTTGAAGCCTTCGGAATTCATCTCCAAGAACACAGGCTTATACATCTCCAAAAATGAGGGCTTTCCCCAGAGGAATCTTCAAAGCCTTTCATCTCAGATTTCTTCTCCATAAAACTCTGTTCTTTAGTATTGTGCAAGAAATCCAAACACTACAGAGCCTAGAGATTGTCTTGAAGCCTTCAGAAGCCCTAGAAGCCTCTGGAATTCCCAGAAACTGGAATTCCCAGATTCCCTACTGTCACCCTTGGGATGACAAGAATGATCTGGACAAGATCCACTGGGAACATAGAGGGTGCATACCTGGAGTTGTGGTCTCTATACCAGTACTACATAGTTCAGTGGTCTTCCACCAGGATGGTGCTGCAAAGCCTTGCAGCCATCTTTAAAGGTCTGGTAACCCCCAAATTGAACAGGTGCTTAGTGCGACTGTGAATTTTTTTCTATTTTTAATGTTTAACAAGTAAGGGTTTAGCGAATGTTTAAGGTTTAGTAAGTGTTTAGTGAATGTTTATGAGTAAATGTTTGGTGAATGTTTAATTTAGGGTTTAGTGAATGTTTAATTTAGGGTTTACTGAATGTTTCGGGAATGTTAGTGATTGTTTAGTGTGTAAGTATTCAGTGAATGTTTAATGAGTGTTTAGGGTTTAGTGAATGTTTATTGTGTAAGTATTCAGTGAATGTTTAGGGTTTAGTGAATGTTTTGTGAATGTTAGTGAATGTTTTGTGTGTAAGTAGTCGATGAATGTTTAGTGGGTGTTTAGTGTTTAGTGAATGTTTAGTGTGTAAGCATTCAGTGAATGTTTACTGTTTAAGTATCCAGTGAATGTTTAGTGAGTGTTTAGGATTTAGTGAATGTTTTGTGAATGTTAGTGTTTAGTGAATGTTTAGTGTGTAAGCATTCAGGAATGTTCAGTGAGTGTTTAGGGTTTAGTGAATGTTTAGTGTGTGTTTAGTGAGTGCTTAGGGTTCAGCGAATGTTTAGTGAATATTATTGTTTAGTGAATATTTAGTGTGTAAGTATTCAGTGAATGTTTAGTGAGTGTTTAGGGTTTAGTGAATGTTTTGTGAATGTTAGTGTTTAGTGAATGTTTAGTAAGTATTCAGTGAATGTTTAATAGTGTTTAGTGAATGTCTTGTGAATATTTGTGTTTAGTGAATGTTTAGTGTGTAAGTGTTTAGTGAGTGTTTAATGACTGATTAGTGAATGTTCATTGACTGTTTATTGTTTAATGGGTGTTTAGTGATTTAATGAGCATTTAGTTTAGGGTAAGCACTCACTGAATGTCCAGTGAGTGTTTAGTGTATAGTGAGTACTTAGCGAATGTTTAGTGTATAGTGAGTGCTTAGTGAATGCTTAGTGAGTGTTTAGTGTTTAATGAATGTTTAGGATTAAGAGAGTGTTTAGTGAATGTTTACCGAGCAATTTGGGTGCAGTGAGTATTTAGTGAGTGTTTAGTGTTTTATGAGTGATTAGTGGGCATTTAGTGTATAGCGAGTGCCTAGTGAGTGTTGAGTATTCAGTGAGTGTTTAGTGTTATTGAGTGTGAATGTATAGTAAGTGCGAGTGTTTAGTGACTGTTAGTGTATAGTAAGTGTGTGTGTTTAGTGAGAATAAGTGTATTGTGAATGTTAGTGTTTAGTGATTGTACATTACTATTTAGTTAGTGTTTAGTGACTGTATGGAAAGAAAGTCCGGTAATTTACAGGGACCATTTGTGCTAAACACTGCTTAGAACCAAGAGCAGATGCTTAGGCCTTGACCACAATGACTGGAGTGCTTAGGCCAACCTGTTTTTATAAGTTAATTTTTACTATGAAATTGGGTCAAGTAATAATAATAATAATAATAATAATAATAATAATAATAATAATAATAATAATAATAAAAAATAAAAAAAAAAAAAAGATAATAATAATAAAAAATAATATAAAATAGTAATAAAATTTAGTACTATGAGCTGGACAGAGACCTTTCAATATGACCGCCCGAGGTCACACCCTCGGCAGGGAGATCTCCACTCCAGCTATTGACGCTCTATGCATTATAATGGGACCACCGAAAGATAGATCTATTTTCGGTGGCCATGATTCTACGCTGTATAGAAAACTAGATTGCGCTGAAGAAAGTTAGACCCATTTTTTACCTGTTTAATTTAGAATTTAGACCATCGGATCCTGACAATTAATATTAATAATGATGTGACTCGGTAATCTCCGTACTCTGATACGAATTAAAAGTAGTCGTTTTATACTGTAGTTAATTTTTAGCTTTCTTGTACGAAGGTCTCTTAGACCCATTTTTTACCTGTTTAATTTAGAATTTAGACCATCGGATCCTGACAATTAATATTAATAATGATGTGACTCGGTAATCTCCGTACTCTGATACGAATTAAAAGTAGTCGTTTTATACTGTAGTTAATTTTAGCTTTCTTGTACGAAGGTCTCTTAGACCCATTTTTACCTGTTTAATTTAGAATTTAGACCATCGGATCCTGACAATTAATATTAATAATGATGTGACTCGGTAATCTCCGTACTCTGATACGAATTAAAAGTAGTCGTTTTATACTGTAGTTAATTTTTAGCTTTCTTGTACGAAGGTCTCTGTCATTCAACCGAAATTCCTTGTGTCTGCAGCCTTAAAACCGAAGGGCTGTCTCTCCAGTTGCCAACGCTACCGTCGACGTTGGCGTTGGCAACGTTTGTATCAATTTCGTTGTCGACACTGACGTCGACGTTGGAGTTGTCAATATACAGCACATCTTGAATAGCCATCACTGAAAGAACGTTTCTTATACTTTTCTTGAGAAAATCTTTTATTCATTTTAACGAAACAAAATCTACATTCCCAAAACCAAGCGATTATATAATATAAATCTCCTGTCTTGACAGAAAACCACTTTGCCATTCTGATGCGGGCATTCGTTCTAGGGTTGGAATAGCAGAACGGTATAATGTTACATTAGCAATTATCAGCTTTCTGTTCTTCCCAAAATTCTTGGAGATGTAGTTCGTAATTTAGATAGCTCTAAATACAATGAGGAATTTGGCAGTGATGAGGTGTCTGTTTATTTGATTTTGGCCTCAATTTGTTTCACGATACTAGTATATTTGAGCTATGCAATCATTTGCTTGTCTAAGTCGGTCACATATTTTATCTAGTGTGAAAAAACGTGTGCTGAAAGATTACAGGAGCAATATATATATATATATATATATATATATATATATATATATATATATATATATATATATATATATATATATATATATCTGTGTATGACTACTTCTCGCCCTGAGGACATTACTGTGTTGGGTACAAGTCCATCATTTTGAATTAGTCAGTCCTGTGTGAAGTCCAAGAGATACGACTTTGTTTTTTATTTAAAGCACACATCCCTTGAAATACATCTGAAAGCATAGACAGTCGAACAGAGTAGTGGGAATTATTTCCACCGCAATGGTTGAAGCTATAACATTGAAGCTTGTAATATTCCAATACGATAACTGCGGCTATTGTTAGGCCTAGTTTTTTTTTTTTTTTAAGGCTATTGGCAACTGCTAGCTATTAACATTCCCTTCTGCCCTTGAAAGGTGACCAGCATTGAACACGAGGCCCTGATCTACCAAAACAAGAGCGGCCAGCAGATACAGATAGTGATGACCAACCTCTACGGTTACTACATCAGTGGCGCCTATATCCCGACGCTTCTGCTGGTGATCATCTCCTACACGACATTCTACTTCGCACTGGAAGATTTCACGAACAGGATCATGGTGTCTCTGACGTCCTTACTTGTCATGGCATCCCTCTTCTCACAGGTAGGATACCGTAGTCTTCTCTGTCTTCCTCCAGTTAAGAATTTCTGTGACGTAACACGATGTTAAATCGAACTCACTGGCCGTCTTGTCCGTTCGTTCTTTCCTCCATATGGGATATTGGTATAACTCGCTAATGAAAAGTGAAAATATTGAAGTATTTAAAAAAAAAAGGGCCATGACACACCTCGAGGCAGACTATTATAACTACAGATCATGTGAAGTCATTGTTAAATCCACAATGACTAGAAAAGCTGAGGATTATCAAGGATCCTGTTGGATCTGATCTGAACATTCTTCTTAGAGTATGGATTGGTATAGCGATATCGCAGTCCGTTTTACGAGCTTCCACGAGTATGTGACTGAACAATGTTACTCAAGACATGATTACGTTAGGAAAACAAGGATTCTCAGCTATGTTTATTTCACTACATGTTCAAATGTCGAACTTTTTTCCTAAAACAGGAGTTACATTACTAAGGTACCCAGAAAATTAAACGAAAACTTTGTATTATGAAAGTGGAAAGTAACAGCTATAAGGAAAATCAATTTCACATATGCGTTGTGTCAGCAAATTGATAAAAGTTTGTGATTTGAAGAGGTTTGGATAACCGCATGGTGAATAGGATATAATGCTAAGATGTTTTGGAAGGATGGAGGGAGGGAGTACGAGGTTCTGGTGTTTGGGTGGGTATACGTCAAGTGTTAGGAAGGAAGTGCGCCTAAATTGTCTTTTAAAGAGGCAAACCGCGTTCAAGAAAATAGCGATTGGTCCAGTGTGTATAGGGGGGGACGGACGGTGTTCTTCATTCCAAATAATGATAATAATTTCGTTGTAAATGGCAAGGAAAGTAATTATCCAGTTAAGTCTCAATAAGTGGAAACTTATTTGCCATGCCTATTGCGGCTGATATGGGGAATGCAAAAAGAACAGTCATACACTAGACAAGCCGCTGCCGCAAAGAGTGTCGTGGTCTAGTACCAGGTTTAATACCATTCAGTTCGTTAGGGGTTTTAACTCGGCCACAACTACAATGTGGAATAGTTTGTTTAGTGCAGTTATGGAATCTTCTGATCTCCACATGTTTAAGCGAGGAGCAAATTCATTCCTGCATTCTGCTTACGTCCCCTGATTTTAGGTGTATCGGTATTATTGTCTGTTCCCTCTTATGCATTGATTTATCACCTTTTCGCATAACTTGTCTCTCCCTGCAGACTAGTACCACCTTTGGAGCTTTCTTGGGTTTATAGTCTGTCGACTCTGTCCATAAGGATTTTCAGCTGAAGATTTAAAAAAAAAAAAAGAAAGAATGCATTAACGAAGGATTAAAACGACATTATTTTCCCATTTCAGATCGCTTCCGGCTTACCCAAAACGGCCTACATGAAACTGATCGACGTCTGGTTCATCTTCTGCATTTTAGCGGACTTCGTCATGGTCATCCTGCTGGTCATTATAAACTCCCTCGTCGAAAACCAGTCGCATACCCCCGTCCAGGTTCTCAGCGCGAATGATATTTCTGGAAAGGTAATTCTTATTGTTCACAGACCTGCCTAAGAGGAAATTGAAAATAGGAAAGAATTTATCAACAACATATTGAACCGCTGGGATAATATATCTAAACAAGCACAATCGAAGGTAAAATAGGGAGCCGTGTCAAAGGAAAATCATGACCATGACTACTACTACTACTTCTAATGCTGACCTGACTAGCTATAGCCAGCCTGGTGTTGGCACGGGCTCTTGTGTTTCAGCAGCACGTAAAATCTGACACACTTGTCTATGGAAATCGAAAGAAAGATGCATTCAAGAATCATTTCAATTAGCAGGAGAAATTATAGAAGTGTTGATTTATGAATCTAGCTCTCAAATTAATCAACAACTTATCAATGTAGTTTCATTTGTTTTTGAGTTACAACTGTAACAACTTTAAGATTACTGACGAAGAAAAAGGTATGTTCTACAAATTCAGTATCCCCTGAATATGTATCAAGAATTTCGATTTGATTCCGAGGTGCACAGATACATATGATACACAGATATATAGTACAACTTTGTCATCATTCAGAGCTACTATATTTTTCGAGTTGTAATCAAAAGGAGTCATTAAATAACCGAACGGTGTGTACTGCAAGTTACTTGTACGCTGGAAAGGTTATTGTTTCATTCTAGATAAAACTTTCTCTCCGAAAACAACTGAACAAAGAAAGCTGAGCTGAACGTAAGCTACTGGTATTGTTTTTCAGAAGGAGAAGGCAAAACAGAATGAACTACGTGATATATGAAAACGAAAATTATTTTATTTGTTAACTATAGAATAATTTAACCAGAAGCATCAGAATGATCAGCAACCTTCAGTCACTTTTGTCATACGTTATGACCGGTAGATTTTCAAAATTCCCTCGCATTGTCTGTCTGTCTGTCTGTCTGCAGGTTAGAACAATGAGTTTCTTGTTAAATTTGATCTTCTGAGAATATCCCATTTTTTCTTGTTTTTTTTCAACATCGATAGATTTTACTTCAATTATGAAAGAAAGCCTGTTCCATATTGTTTGTCACGAATAAAACAAAATAAAATCAACAGAGCACTCTTTAGGTGAGGTAAATTGTTTAAACTGGAGTTAAACCCAATTATGACAGATAGTTGGATAGAGTCTAATGTAAAATAAAAACTTCTATTAAAAAATAGATATAATTTTCTTTCTTACCACAATCTTTACATTAAAAAGCTTTATTACTTATTGCCATCGGTACAAAATGAATGTTAGCAATGGGGTATTTATTTATATGATACATAATTTTTAATATGCATTACACCACCGATCTGCGACTAGGTAGCAGATGTAACACCTGTGCGATCAGTCTATCAGAAACTTCGTTCTAAATCCACTGACTGCATAATTTATGCGACGCAACGCAGGATAATGTTCGCAAAGAGTCCTTTTTTTTTATCATATCCGACACCAGTGAACTTCAAAATTTTCTGTATAATATATGATACATTGCAATCTTTCATTCAGTTTCGAGATCATCTACCACTAAAAAAAAATGCTGGTTTAAAGACAATCATTTCTACGTTTTCGATTCTGAATTATTTAAGTGAACTGTCGTCTCAACGACTAGGCGCCGTATGGGGGTAGGCCTAGTGGCGTAAGTGCACTTCACGCGGTGCACTGTAGGCATTACCTATGGTTCTTCGCAACGTCCCTTCGGCCCCTAGCTGCATCCCCCTCCATTCCTTTTACTGTACCTCTGTTCTTATACTCATTTTTCCATATGACTTTCCACCCCCTCCTAACAATTGTTTCTTAGTGCAACCGCTATAGGTTCTCCTCCTGCTACGCCTTTAAAACCTCCTTTTAATATGAATTAACCTCTCGGCACTGAATGACCTCATAGGTCCCAGCACGTGGCCTTTGGCCTAGATTTTATATTCCAATTCCAACGACTAAGGCCAAGAACGACGCTTCTTTAGAATCGCTCGTTAAATTTTAAAAGTGTTCTTCTTGCCGCAGGTGCCAGTGATGAAGACGGTCTTCAGAGTCGATGCAAAGCTGTGGAACAAAATCTCCCTGACCTTGCTGCCGATTTGCGTCTGCCTCTTCATCGTCGTTTACTTCGCTGGCGTCGCTTATAACCTGGGTCGAGTCAAGGATACGTTTTAAGCCTCAGGATGTTACCGAGTGACTGCTGGACTGGATAGTCGGCGGGGTTGTTGAGTATTTATGTAAGCGTATTCCTTATAAAGACTAAATTTAGAGGTATTTACTATTGACTATTTCTCTTGCTTTTCTTTAATGTCTTTTGAAGACATTGATCAACTTTTTAGTTACAACTGAATTTAAACTACTAGATTACCACCATACAAAAAATAGACTTAATGATAAGGGAAGGTAAATTAAGACCAAGATAATGATAAAAAGGTAATATGTGGGATTTGTGACGACTTGTGGGTACTGTCAATTAAGTGAGAGAGGCCCAAGAGATTACTGACCTACAACAGAGGGTCAGCATTAGAACAAAGAACTTCCAGTGTTATAATGTAATAAACATTTTTGATTTCTTAATGTGAGAAGTAACCACAATTGCCCTTTCTTCAAGACGTCTCGATCTTAGAAAAGACTGGCAAATGGGACAAACAACTTAGTATCCATTTCTAGCCCAGGTCTGATGTGGAATAAGGAAACACGAGAATGGATAGCTGGGGTGAACCTCTTGATAAAAGACAAAATGAGACAAGGTACACGGACGGAAGAAGAGAATGCCGATAAACTTGAGAGAAACCGAATACGTTTAATTTCAGAAGTGGTAAATGACTCAGATTTGGTTTGTTTGAACTAAATTTGATAGTAGTTGTAGGGGAGACGAAGATCAACGAAATTAAAAAGCGCTTAATGTGGCAAAACCTTAAGTTTTTCATGCCATCTTAAGCCCAAAGATTCCCAGGTTTGTGGGTAAATATCTCAATTGCGAGGTCCACAACAATATATCTGGTGGTAACAGTTGTAAAACTTTATAAAACTATATAAAAGCTTTCGAGCCCTTACCTGGGTTTATTTTCAGTTAAAAAAAAAAAACTGAACTGAAGATGAACCCAGGGAAGGGTTCAAAGCTTTTATATAGTTTTACAAAGTTTTACAACTGTTACCATCAGATATGTTACTGTGGACCTTAAAGAACATTCCCAGGATTACACGAAACAGAGGTCACTAAAACTTAAAATGAGTATCAGTGCAGAGGCCACATTAAAATTTGCACCTATGCCACTGTTTCCAGGTGATGCTGAAGTTCTTGATTATGGTTTGTTCACAGTTTGTCTTTTGTCACACGAAATACATTGTAGGGTGATATATTTTGCTTACGTCTCAAGGAATTATAAGTCAAATCGTGTCATGCAGTTGCATATTCATATTAGGATAATATTACTCCTATTTACTTATATATATATGTATATATATATATATATATATATATATATATATATATATATATATATATATATATATATATATATATATATATATATATATATATAACCCAATCTGCGCTGCAGTAAGAAAATGAATCATGGTCTGACAATGAAACTGTACCTGCAAAGATTTGTCGGTTTGAAGATAAAGCTTGGAGAAGAATATTAGGAGTTCAACGACAAAGAGTTAGAAATGATACCATGACGGAAATGACGGAAGATCCGCGAGATGACGGAAGGGAGACGGAGATGGCCTAGACATGTCCTTTGCAAAACCCTCTGGAGGACAGTGTGTGACCGTATCAGCTGGGTTCCCATGGGCACCGGGAGAGTTGGAAGACCAAGACCCACTTGGGAGAAAACAGAAGACGGGAGACTGGAGATGAGTAGAGATTTGCGGACGTGAGAACACAGGCGAGTAGCGAGTAGCGCATTTTCGCAGAAGCACTTTCCCTCGCCTGTCTCTTGGCAAGACAGTGGTGATGACAGCAAAAAGGAAGATTCCATATTCCTCCATCATCAGTAAAACTGAGACTATGAATCTCTCGACCCGGGTGAGCCGACGAGGACTAAAGTAAGGGCTGATCCCTTTCATCACAGGACAGCAGCCATTTCCAATTCCACCAACGTCGTTACTCCTCCGTATAAATACTCTTGTCATTTATCAGTTGTCTGTATTCACAGTGATCAGGACTGAGGTATTGTTTATTGAGATATATATATATATATATATATATATATATATATATATATATATATATATATATACAGTATATATGTGTCTATATACACACACACATATATATATATATATATATATATATATATATATATTGTTAACAGTGCTTTTCTAGACCTTTTAAATTTCATAGAACACTTAGATTGCAGTAAAAAAGATATCCACACACACACACACACACACACAACACACACACATGTATATATGTGTATGAGTGTGCGTGAATATATTTTTTACCACAGTCTAACAGTGTTCCGTGAAATTTTAAAAGATCTAGAAAAATGCTGTTAACAAAACAAAACCATATATATATATATATATATATATATATATATATATATATATATATATCTAGTCGAGAGAGCTAAGTGGTTTGACCGTCGACTGGAGTCGTTGGAGGGTACTGTGTCGAGTGTTCGAGACGTTTCGTTCCCAATCCACTTATCACTTATAATTCCCCTTTGGTGATATTCAGAAGTAGCGTGAATTGGATGTTAAACGACATTTGTAGCTTCATGACTGTACATGAATCAAGGTGACGTGATAAAAAAATCATATATATGTATATGAATCCAAAATATGAGCCGGATAACACTTTCCACATTAGGACTGTGAAGTCGTGTTATGAGCAAAGTGACAGAAACCCATAGTTGTTCAAGGACACCCTTCGGTTTGCCATATTCCACTGTCTTTGGGTCTATTAAATCGGTGATGAAAATATTCAGTGTGAATGTAATCTTATCATAAAATAACTTTGTAAAGACATGTTTACGAGAAATGGTCCTCACCAGAGTAACAACATTGTTTATAAAATCCCATGCTCGGACTGTGATTTATTCTGTTTGGGCTAGACTGACTAATTGATTATGGAATTCAGGTCTTGACGACCAAGCGCCGGAACACATCAGGGTTATTCAGCGCCGTAATGAAGGTGAAATATATAAATTAATTATATGACAAGTGAATAATTGAATGTCTGAATGAATCAACATAAACATTTAGTTAAACTGGTCAAAAGAATGATTGTTATGTTTACCTAAGTGAAAAACCATATAGAACTGTTTGGTCTCATAGTAATTTAAAAACGAGATGTAAAAATATCGTCAACCGTAACAACTTTTTACTGGGTTAACACAACTAACAAAGAATACCATTAATTTAACCCCAGGTCCACACACTCTTGGCCACATTCTGCACGAGGTGTTCGAAGGAGATTTAAAATGATCGTTGCCCGTCCTTATTCTATGCAGTTACCTGAGATAATATTAGAAAGGTGTTCTTAACCTGGAGACCTACCCTAGAAGTAATGACCTCTATAGGAAATGAAACGGCTGTATGACCCCTTGTTATTCTTAATCTTAGGTGCTGTTTGTGAAACAGTCGTCTTTGTAAATTTTGTTCTATTGTACGTACGTACGTTGCTTGAAAATGTATTGGAATAAAGGCGAAAGACCTTGCATTCTGTTGTTTCACATTTCCTCGTTGTTATTCCCATAATAGAAGTTAATTATTATTATTATTATTATATATATATATATATATATATATATATATATATATATATGAATATAATATATATATATGAATATAAGGGCCATAAAACACTATTTGAACGTTGCAACCATATATTTCCGAAGCGATTCGTTCAGTGCCCCTGTTCACTGGTAAAATATGGACAGATGAAATGTCACAGGAGTATATATACAAAGCATCTGTCCATATTTTTACCAGTGAACAGGGGGACTATCGGAAGGAATGTTCGGAATATATAGTTGCAAACACTTTGAAATTGTTTATCGGCGCTTCGTTCAGTGGCCTATTCATATAAAATATATATATATATATATATATATATATATATATATATATATATATATATATATATATTACAAATATATATATATATATATATATATACTGTGGTATTACAGTAAAAGACATATATATATATATATACAGTATATATATATATATATACAATACATATATATATATATGTGTGTATATATATGTATATACAGTATATATAGGCCTACACAATACACGTGTGTGTATAGTATACTGTTTCTTTATAGTTGGTTGACTGGTTTAGATTGACAGTCTAATCGCAGTTTGTATCTTCGTCCTAAATTAGATAAAGTGTAAAAGGAATCGGGAGGGGGGAGGCCTGGTGTGGACCTCCAGATCCCCAACTCTAATGCGAACAAAATTCACTGTAGGTATTCTGAGGGACCAAGGTGAGCTCCAAGCGGCATCGCTTTTGCTACAATCTCTTTTCCAGTAATGAGCTCTTAATTAGTAACTGTAATCAATCAATGTGAATAATATTCGCAGGGACGGATCTTCTTCCAGCCAAGATATGATTAATCCCAGGAGATAACTGGGGTATTGAACGTTAGGTCAGTTTACCCCTTGTACTCGGTAGCCAATCAGAACAGTCCTCTTCTTTCGTCTGCCAATCTCAATGGTTGAGATTTCGAAGTGTGTGCGCCTAAGTGCGTGTCCCAGGTATCAGGTTAACTGCTTGAGGATGATTAGACCATTTCTCGAACAGTATGCCTTGAGTGGTGATACCGAAAGGAGCTACTGCGAAGTTAAAACCTTGACCGTGACGGAGAGGTAAGACAAACTACGTATTTTTAGGTTTTCAGTTTTTGTTATAGAAAATACAAGTATGATGATCATAATAATCATTATTTTTACACAAAATTGCCTTAACTGAATACAATGATGGCCATGGCATGAAAATGAATGACTGTTAGAAACAATATAATGTTTTGCATGTGGCGACCATGAAATTTAATGTTGTAAGGTGGTGATTCTCTCTCTCTCTCTCTCTCTCTCTCTCTCTCTCTCTCTCTCTCTCTCTCTCTCTCTCTCTTTTTCTGGGTGGTCATCCCTTTTAAGATCACAAACCTAAGCCATTTGGAGGCATCGAGTAAATCCTTTCCTGTGGACTGCATTATGTAACTGCTCCTTACAAGAGGGAGTCCTGTTGATTGGTTTCATTCAGCCAAGGTGAGAATGACCTCGTCGAAGTCCTGTCGCTTTCAATCGGGATATAATTATATAAATTTTGACCGAATATTGAAAACGCTTTCTCTCTCTCGCTCTACCCCAGCTGCGACTCACACCAATCAAATGACAGCCAGGGTACCTAATTCCTAGCCTTGTTAAACACAGACATACTAAATTCTTAATCAAAATACTCGTGCTGTTTCATTCCCCTTCCGGTTCTGGGGTCGGAACGCGAGTTCCTCTGTTTGTGAGCAGGGCGGCACCTTCGATTTCCTTTTATACATCCGAGGGTGAAAAAGATAATCGAAAATTACTTTATACTAGAAAGTTGATATTGTAAAGTCACTTTATTTTGGATGAAAAAGTCTAATTGTAGTTATGGCGAATAGGGGACTTTATTTCTGACTTTCTCTACATGTGAGTGGAAATAAGTAAAGAGAGAGAGAGATGGACCACTTATCCCCATTGTGTCCTGGAACGTGCAGCAAAGGGAGTTGGTTAAATTTGAAGATATATTCCTTTATACTTTCATTAATTGCGTAAAAATAGAATGTTTTACGCGTGCAAGGCATGAAGTCAATCCAGCTGGTGGTCAGGGAGTTGCTTCTTTATTCCTGTTTCCCATAATGTCCATTATACTCTTTTCACCTAGTGGAGATTTAGTTAACTATTGGGTGTTGCAGGATGTGGCCAGCAGCCTCATCCCATATTTTAGTCTTATTATTGTCGTTACTAAGCTAGAATATATAATTTTTGTTTAGAAATAGGATGATAACTTATTGTCATTACAAAACCTCTTGGGTAAACATGAAAATGTCAACTTGCAACTGCCATGTTTTGATATTTTATAACAAAAATCCATTACCTAAATTTCAACTCTCAAGATGGTTATATCTCACTACCCAGAGCAACGAGGATGCTGCCATTTCCTTTTCCCGGCATCCCACGGTGGGAGGAAAGGGTCATTTACCATTTAGGGTGCATTTCTTCCGTCCAAGGGCTCCACAGTTCTTCACTGGGCACTCCTCTGCCCTGAGGTACATTATACATGTACCCTAATCCACTGGCACTCCTATGGCATTTACCCCGAGGTACATTATGCATGTACCACAATCCGCTGGCACTCCTAGACCAGCTGTCCTGAGGTACAATGTACCTGTACCCCAATCCATTGGCACAACTAGACCAGCTGCCCTGATGTACATTGTACCTGTACCCCAATCCATTGGCACTCCTAGAGCAGCTGTCCTGAGGTACAATATACCTGTACCCCAATCCATTGGCACTCCTAGACCAGCTGCCCTGATGTATATTATACCTGTACCCTCCTAATCCATTGGCACTCCTAGGGCAGCTGCCCTGAGGTACAATATACCTGTACCCCAACCCATTGGCACTCCTAGGGCAGCAATGTCCAGGATGCACTGCTTACTACTAGTCTTCTGGGGCGACTTTGCTACGTCCCTGCTTAGTGCTCATTCCCACCCTGCGAACATTCTATGTATAGTCTTCAGAGATACTGAGTCAATGTTGCTTAATTTTGTTGATCATACATGTATGGATATCTGTATGTATGAATGTACGTATACTGTATATTTTTTAAAACACTGCTCCGTCTCATTTCAGTGTTTTATTCAGTAATAGTAAATGTCAGTGCATTGCTATACCATAATTTCTTATATTTTAATAAGTTCCATGTTAATACTTGTCTACTCTTCTTGTATTACCAAAACAGGCTTCGCAGAAATCCTCGTAGATTACTTATTTTTCAATAAAATGCAGTACTACTGGCAATACTATTAGTATTAAAAAATCTATTTTATATAATTACTGTAGTAACTTGTAATATAAAAATTTCCTAGGTGTGTTTTTTTTTTATTGGTAAGGTCAGTAGTTCTTTTTTAAATGATGACCAACTGGGAGGACAGCGCAGACGATTATTTCTTAGGGAAGCAGGTCTAAAATAAACAACCGACAATTACATTGAAAGCGCTAAAAGTTATGAATGTATAAACATTTTTTTTAGAGTAGAATCGTCGCTTGAGTGCATTGTAGCTTAACTCTTTCTTATTTTGAATTAATTTAGCAGCAAATAATCTTATATCAAAAGCGGTCACGTTACATAGGTCTATGCATTGCCAGTAATGATTCTGACAAAATTTTTTAAAGTAATTTCCTTCACTTCCACCGACAGGCCTTAATAGCTATTTAGTCTTTATTTATTTCATATCTAATACAATATATTAAAAAGAGAAATTTTCCATACAGCACACTTAAAATCTTATACGCCATTGAGAGATATTTGCAAGATACTGCCAGTTACTATGTACTGTATACTATTTTTTTACTTAAGCTTTCGAATTACCAGTTTGTAACTCACGTATTCACTTATGAACTTAATGAAACACCTTTTTAGAAATATTAATTTCCCTTCAGTCCAAAATTACTTCATTTTCCATGTGATTCTTGTTAGACAGCGAAATCCGAGAGGAGGCAGGCAGACGTCCCAGGGTCCCCCCTCAAAAAGCGCCCGTAAGCATACCCGCCGCCCCCACAAGGAGGGGCCGTGGGCACCCCAGAAGCCTCGCTGTGGAAGATCCGGCAATCGACGTTGCCCCCGCCCCCACAGTTCTCGGAGAAGGATTAGCCTCCTGCTCCCCCAGCGCCTCCGTGATTAATTTTCATGTCATCCAATAATTATCTCTGTAATCATTGTCTTGGGAGGGGGAGTACTTGTAAAGGCGCCAAGCACCTCTTCATTTCTGCATTAATCACGCCATGTATATCACCTGTTAATATTTCATATTTTTATATATCTCTCCATACGTACTATTGTCCGGCCTTTCCGCCGATGTATGTAACCACCTTTGTGCGTTTATTGTAACACGAAGTACTCTCATTTATGTCATCTAACAAACACAAATTCTTGCCCAAATACGCGACATGGGATCCGCAGGTCGGTGACCACCTTTCCGTCGGCATTCCTCGATGTATACCTGCTTCCAGAAAATAAATCAGTCATACCCATTACCCAGACCCGTCGTCTTAAATCTGACAAGAAAAATACCGTTAATATTTCTCATTTTTAAGTCAAACACACCTTTAATAGTACTTATTACCACGAATAAATGAATTCATTGTCAAACCTGTTATATTTTATTCATTAAGATAAATCTTTCTGTATGTAAAAAAAACTTAAGATTAGACAATAGTTTTATTTATGCCCGAATTAATACAGGTGCTACCTAATGTTTTTAGCAGTGAACAACGAATACCCGTTGAGATGAAAGAAATACAATGTTTATGTAATTCTTTCATTATATTAATTTTACGAAATTTCATACATTTTACTTATAATCGAAAGTTAGATAAAGCGACGCTGCGTCGAACAGTCTTCGGTTTTCTGGAATTGTTCAGTGAACCGACCACTTGTGAAATGTCATGCATAGATATGATCTTCTAATATGATATGACTGAAATGGAACATTTTATAGGTATAGTTCTGGTTCACTGACATGATTTGTTGCTTTGCATTTCGGGCCCGTTGATTCTCTCAAAATTCTACAGCAAAAACCGTCGATGGAGATTTTTATAAGCTTTTGGTAAAACCCAACACTCTTTGTTGTTGTATATTTGTGTAAAATAAGTCCTTATTCGATCCCATATCACGTCTTTGAGTTAAGAGTCTTTTTCAACAGAACGTTCATAAAGTGCGAAAGCCTTTTCCCAAAAGTGACGGCAAATACCATCCATGGCATTTAGGAACATTATTACCCCTTGACCATTAAATACTGCCATGAAAAAGTACCCAACCTATCGGGAAAGGGTCTAAAATAGTGTTCAAAACTGTAAGAATAGTACTGGAACATCAGGCAGACCTTTGACAGCGACGTCCATGTATTGTTGTCGACCGGACAATTCTCCATTGTGGGGTATGTAAGTGTCGACCAGAAATATTAAAGGCAGGTTAATACGTAGATTAAAGCTGAAGGATTTATATATATAAAAGTAACCTGCAAAAAGTTGTAAGCAAATGTAAGGGGAGCTGAGACTGGAAACTACTAACCGTCAAAAAGTGCAAAGTTACCTTCCCGGCATTACCTGGTGCTTTTCGTGTGTCCATCAGAGATAAGGCAAAGAAGTTCCTTGGTGAAAGTATGATAGCCAAGAGTAGTTTAGTATTTGGTCTGTAGCCTAAGGTCGACAGTCAGGACACTCAAGAAGCTAGGCTGCAACCCCATTCATTCCTTTTAACTGTACCTCCTTTCATATTATCTATGTTTCCACCCCCTGTAGAACTAAGCAAGAGCTCCGCTTTGGGCATTACTTTGGAAATTGATTTTTCCTACAGTATTTTGGTTGATTATTAAGAATTTGCCATTGTTTTTTGTCAGTTAACAGTAATTAACAGCAGAAGTTGTACGATGGCCATCCTGGAATGCTATCATGCATGTGTAGAGTTAGAGGGGAGCTTTTGGTAAAAAGTGGTTTCCTTCACCAGGTATGTGCCCCCCTGACTAAGTAACATTGCTTGCTAGGTTAGGTTAGTATGGTTCCTTTTATAATAGGTTTCCTTAGCCAATCCCCTCATAAACATATGGCTCCTAATGACTTACGCATTCGTGGAACCATTCCATAACAACAACTCGGCGGTCCGTTCGTTCTCCCATCGCTTCCAAAACCCTGCGTTCCCAAAGGATACCCAACCTTGGGTAGATATGAGGTTAATAATAATTGACCAACCATAAACAACACCATCCCCTTCATAAACAACACAAAAGTATAGTAAAAATTAATTTCCAAGGTGGTAGTCCGTGTAGAGCTCTTAGAAATACCTGACCCTCTCTTAACAAGTGATTCATAATGCAACTGCAAGGTTTTCCTTCTGTTACACCTTTCAAACCATTTATTGTTAATTTCAGTTTCAGCACTGAATGACCTCATAGGTCCCATGCTTGTCCTTTGGCTAAAATTCTGTATTCAATTCAAGAAGCTACGTATGGTACTTGAATTGTGACTTGAGATTAGGGTTAACATTGTAGGATTGAAGACTTAAATTTCCTCAGAAGTGATTGTAAGATTAGGATAGTTGGCAGGATTGTTTGACACATTTGGTTGTATAGTAACCTCAGAAATGATTGTAAAGAGAAGTCTAATGGTTACTGTTCAGTCCTAAGCAGTTTTGACACATGAGTGTTTGCTCAAGAGATTGCTGATGATTTTGACAGTCAAAGCAGAGAATTTTTAGATTCTACATTGGTAGCCATGTCACAAAGGAGAAGATATAGGCTAGGCCTATCAGCCAGGAGTCTGAAGATAGAGTAAGAAGGATAAAGTAGACTAAGGGTTAGGCAGAAAAGTTGGTAAATATTTTCAGTGTTACAAGTCTAGCAGGACTTCAGAATCCACAGGAGACAGGTGGAGAATAGAGTCCTCACCATGGTGTGAGTGAAGAGGGAAATGTGTGCTAGACAGCATTATTTACATGCAAACTATGGATGTTGGTATCAAGTGAGCCATAGTAGTATCCTAGCCTATTAGCATGTGTAGTCAAACCAAAATGGATACAAATATGGCAGTCATTAGCTACGTTGCCAAACTTCTTCCTGACTTATAATCCGACTACAGTTAATCTACATCCCTCAGTTTGGTTGTTCTTTAATCTGGTCATAAAATCTACTTATCCCTCCCACAGGCTCTCCAGAAGAAAGAGACCATTCTGGGAAAAGGCCAACATAATTTACAATCTACCATCACTTGAGGAGCCAATAACTTTTTTTTTTTTTCACATTTTATCATTTATTTTCATCAGTGAGTCTGAGTTAGATATTGGGCATTTGTATGATTCACTTGCATGATTAGAAACTAAATCATCCTCATCCTACCCTGTTATCAAAACGGTTTAATGTATGATTTCTGTTCTTCATTTACTGTATTTTTTTTTTTCACTATAAATCTTCCTTTACTCGTCATCAAAGTTCCGTTTTTTCACTCAATTTACGTTTTCAGTCTTAGAAATGCAGAACAATAGTAAAAAGCTGCTTACCCTTTGTAACCTGGTATAAGAAAGATGTGGCAACGTTTCTGCCACATCTACATGATATTCCAACTTAGGTCAAGGTTTTATGAATCAAATCTAGGAAAAATGGCAATGTCTAAAATGTACTTCATGTTCATAGTCATTTTGGTTTGACTATAGTATAAATTTAGAATACTTAATCCTCAGCTGTTGGTAGCCTTGCCTAGGCCAGTGGGGACAGCCATATTTATTTGGTTAAGGCAAGAGTGTAAGTATAATAAAAATGACAAAGACCATAAATTCAGACATAGAACACGCAGCACTCTATCTTATTCATCTCTTCAGTAATACCAGGTCATTTTGTCATTGAATTACATCATATAGGCTAGGTGGGGAAATTCACTGTAAAGAAAAGTTCACAATGTGCAATCAGAATTTTGAGGGAGGTGTTGAAATATTTTCTTGAACACCTGACATGTTCAGTGGTTTAGGTAAGACATATTTTTGAGAGGTTATCATCAGGTGGGGAATGATGTACTGATATTGCTGCTCCTGTTTAAAGTGTCAGTGCCTAGAGCTACGGTGTCTGTGACGTTTGCTTGCATGTCTGCAGCCACAACATCCTCGGCCTACACTGTTCCTTCATAGACTCTGCCTCTTCCATGGCTTCCTACGCCTGGGCCTTATACACCTGCTCCTTCCACAGGACCAAGGAAAAAAAGGTTCCAAGGGCCTGTGGGCAAGACCACAGAAAGAAGATGAGTGTGGTCTATGAGACCACATCTTTCCTCAGACTGACAGAAACTTCTGGAATATGAGGGATGGGCTAAGCCAATGACTTCGTGAGCTCTCGGGTGGAAAGTACCGGTATCATTGTCACCAGCTGCCGAGTACCTCCTTCGATTGCTTCACAAAGCCAGGGGAAAGATGTGTCCATAGAACACCTCTTCCTTGAGAGAAATAATACTAGCGAAAACGTCGACGACATCCAGGTTAGGAACGTCAAGCCTTTTCAGAAAGTACCACAGCTCCCTAATAGGACAAGGTAACGATCGATCTGGATCATCGATACAAAGTCCAAGGAGGAGGGGAACAAGAAGGACTCGAATCCGACAGTAGATACCGATGGATTCAGAGTCCACCTACGACATCTGAGAAGGAGTCGAGGTATTGATCCTTTTCACCTGTTCTTCCATCTTCCACGCCAAGGCCGGAGTGAGATGAGAGATGGTCCTAAGAGGGCACATCTCTGTCCGATGACTCGTAAGGGCGCATGCAAAGCACGGGACAGGATCCTAACGAGAGTCACATGCCACCCAGGAACAGTTTCCTGGGACAGCAAGACCGCAGAAGCTTCTCATCCATAGCTAAATCTTGACTGAGGAAAAAAGGCCACTTCAGATAGAAGACTAGGTCGCAATGGCCTACGTCCTTCACAACCAAAACGGAGAGAAGCAACCCTCGGCGGAGAAGACGAGGAAGTCCAGACTTGAAGAGCGACTCTGACCCGAGAAGAAGTTCCATCAACGACACCAACCAGCGAAGACGGGTCCAGTCCCTGGGGCAGTGTTGCAAGGGACTTCAACTGATATCCAGCTATATCCGTTGCCGCTCGGCAAGAAAGCCTATGCTTGCAAGGAAAGCTGGAAGGTCTCCCAGTCCTGAACACACAAGGATGTACTACCTGAAGAACCGCTTCTTGTGTAGCTGCTACAGCAGGTTGGGTCAAGGAGAACTCTTCTCGATGCCTCAGAAGCAGAGCTATCAGGTCAGGCGAAAGGCAGTCTTCCAGCATTTGTCTGTAACACGGGGTGAGCAATGCTTGTGAACCTCTAGTGAAACAGACAAATACAGAGGGGAAAAACGTAGATATCGATTTTTCCCAAAAAGACAGCATGCCTCACCGTAGTGGCCCCTGGGTCTGGTACAAAGGAACGAGAAAACTACCGACTTTGTTGTGCTGGGAGGCAACAGAAAGATGGTAGGGATCTCTCAGTAGAGCAGTCTCTTCATGAATCTTTGTGATGAAAAGAGTGAAGAGCACGTTCTGTCCCGATCATGCAAACCCGAGGCCAAGCTCGCCTACCAATACATCCCCACCGGGAATGTATCTGACTAATTGAGCTATCAAGTGCACTACAGAACACTCAGGTACCTGCAAATGTCAACATATGAAACAAGAGGAAAAAACAATTCCCACTTGTTTGTCAATGTATGCCACTTCTGTGGTTTTGTTGTTCAACGAAACCACTGAGTGTCGCAAAACTCATCCCGAATTCTCGGAAGGCCAAAAGGCTGCCTTCAGTTCAAGATGTTGATGAGAAGGTACTAATCATCTTGGTCACACACCTTCAAGACAAAGTCTTACAGGTGTGCGCCTATTCCTCGATCGGTGAATCCAGAAGCAGACACAATGTGAGGAGAATATGCAAGCACATTTGAAGGTTCCTTCAATCAAGCATTAGCCTAACTCTTTCCTCATACTTCGAAGAGGAAAGAAGGATGGAGGACTGGAAGCAGACCTCCTTCATTCTCCACCATGGGGAAGCTTCTGCAAGATGACAGGATACCAAGACAATTAGCTCTAGCCGGGCTGGCATTTCCTGAATCGGGAACACGGGAGAGGAAGCAGGATGGAAGTTTGATGAAAAGAATTGCAGACCCCAAGAGAAATGGATACTTCTCCTGAAGGAATCCATTCCCAGGTCTCGGCAATGTCGCTGCCAGGTCCAGAGACTGGCTCAGTATCATTTCAACCAGGCATCTGCAGTAGGAGAACTTCTGCCCAGTCGATACCTATTTCTCTCTTCCCTTCTGCCCTCCTCCCTTATGGAAAAGAGGGTGGAAAGGGACACAGTGATGTGCACTATCCCAGAAGGGAAGAAGAGGGCTGTGTGTTCCGCGATCTTCTTCCGAAGCCTGGGACTTCTTAGCTAAGGAGTTGGGGGGCTGGCTTGAACTTAAGGTCGAGCCGAAAAAAAGTTAAGTATAGTTGACTAAAACCCATAGGTCTTGGCCATTGTCCAAAGGACAAGGCAGTCTCCTAGTATGAACCTTGATTACCATGGTATTTGACAAATCTCTGAAAAAGAAAGGCAGAACCAAGTAAAGGTCATTCCTAAGGGCCGAGTCAACTTGGGACTTACGAAACCAGAGATCTGAATTAGGACGAAACTGGAGATCTGAATTAGGACAAAGTCCTTCTTCTTAGCACCAGAATTACCCACAGATTGCTGTCTTGTATAGGAAAACCCACCCCTGGACAGGACTAGTCTCCAGAAGGCAGGGTTCTTTCCAGGAATGGTTGTATCCGAAGAAAGAAAGCCTAAAAGTGAAGGATAGTGGATCCATCAGGAGACTGTCAGGAGGAAGCCAGCAGGTGTCCTCCAAAATCGCTGCCTCTCGTTGCAGAAGAGAATAAAATACTCTTCACGGCAAGGAGAAGCAGAGAGAGAACCCAGTCTGGGTGAAGTAAAGTCAGAACAACCTGCGGTCGGCGAGGCAAGAAGAATTCGTACTCTGTTGAGGCAGGGGAGGAGCTTGGTATCTCGACCTGGATGAACTCCTTTCCTGGGAACAGCAGAAAGTTCACTCGAACAGTGCCAAAAACCTGATTCAGAAAAACCGTACCATACTGAACCAAACCAATCATGTGAACACGATCCAGACTGGGTGGTAAGTGGTGGACTGGGGGCAAGCTGAGCCAGTCTTGCGAATGTGACCAGGGGCTGGGTGGGCAAGCGAGCCGAGCCGATCCCGCAAATGCAATCGGGGAGGAACTCGTCTGCTGTGACATAGCGCTAATTTCCTGAACTCTAAACTCCTTTGAGGCTGAGGCCCCTCGAGAAGGAGGTTTAAAGGGGAATTCTTTGTCTGCTATTCTGCATGCTCGAACCCTAAGGTTCAAGACATGAGGCTGAAACCCAGCCAAGCAACCGAAGCAGCTGGCGGGCAGTATCAAGACACCTGGGCGTCTCGGCACCGAGGCACCCGAGTGTCTCACCACTTTCTCTCATCCTGTGTGTCTCGCCAGGAGAGCACTCGAGATTCATAGAATTTGAGCGACCTACAAGTCTTCCAAAAATCGGGAATGGCTGCTTTCGGTTTCCTAAGAAATCGAAGAGCCAGGTACAGAACCAGTCTTAGACAAAGACTTGTATGATTGCCAATGAGGGCGCGGCCACTCGAGGCCGCACTCTCGCGGCCCCCGAAACGCGAGACCCCAGGGGAGAATGCGAATCGGTTCCCGCCCGAGGGCAGGAAGAGCCAACGAGAGAAACTTGCCTCACAGAAGAGAGCCAGTCCTGCAGGACCCCCGAATGGAACCTTTTCCCTGCTTCTTCTGGTGTTCGAACCGATAGGATCAAGACACCAGGCTGGGAACCCGACCAAGCACTGGTGAGCACTCGGGGAGCCCTTGTAGTGCTGGCAGGAAGAGCTGAGACACCTGGGTGCCTCGGCCCTTTCTCTCGCACTGCTCCCTAACTGGGCCGGGGAGAGTACTCTCCAGACCAGATCGGGATACTCAATATTCCACAGAATCTCATGCACTCGGAGTGGCTGTAGGGCTGGGAATGGGAGCGCAAACCGAGGTCTGCAGTCCCGCGGCTCCTGAAACACAGAACCCAGGGGTATGCGAATCAGTCCCTGAACCCGAAGGTCAGGAAAAGCCAACAAGAGACCCACTGCTTCCTTGGAAGGAGGCAGTCCCTAGACGTCCAAGGACATCAAGGGGGAAGAAGCAGCCTTCCTCTCCTTTGGCTGGTGGAGGTCTATCCGGTTCCTGGGACTCCCCCTCGAACATCGGGAGAGGAAGAGAAGAGGCAGCAGAAGATGAAATCGGAGATAAGCTGAAGAAGATGGCAGCTACTTCCACAGGGCGACTTCCTTCTCCTTCACTCCAACATCATCTACAGGATGGTGGACACACAACGTTGTAACCTCCAGGGCAGCTAGGCAGGATCACAACAGAAAAAGTTAAGTATACCTTAGTTTAACCAGACCACTGGGCTGATTAACAGCTCTCCTAGGGCTGGCCCGAAGGATTAGATTTACTTTACGTGACTAAGAACCAGTTGGTTACCTAGCAATGGGACCTACAACTTATTGTGGAATCCGGACCACATTATAACGAGAAATGAATTTCTATCACCAGAAATAAATTCCTCTAATTCTTCATTGGCCGGTCAGAAAATCAAACGCGGGACCAGCAGAGTGCTAGCTTAGAACGATACCTACCCATCCAATGAGGAACAGAAGCAGCCCAGGACACGACCACCAGGAGAAGCAGCAGGCACGATCAGGACAGCTGATGCAAGAGCTATGGGAGTAGAAAGGAAGCAGTCATGCCCTTGTACACAGAGGGCGGGAGCCTGGGAAGGGAAGCGAACTTGTTATGTCCCGATCAATGTAGGGAAGCAAAGATATTACGTCCCAATCTAATATCTCCCAACGTACAGGAGAACGCCTTTAGTATCTAAATAAAGGGCTAAGAGTAGCATTACCATTCGCGTACACCCCTCTAAATACTCCCTTGGCCGTCAAACCCAGGACACAGATGCAGGGGAACGACAGCTTAAGCAAGGCTATCACAAATTGTGGGTTTGTATATTAATAAATATCAAACGTAAAATATACACAAAAATACAGAAAGATCCCACTGGGATAATAAAGAGCTTAACGACAGTCAGGCAAAGATCCAAAAACACATCTGCAACACATGACGGCCGAAAGCAAATTGGAATGTTTACGTCTGGGCAGGCGGGTATTCCCTCCCTACCTGACAGTAGTTACTGCCTAACCACCTTGCTCAAGAGTTTAACGGCCATGTCCAGCTTTGCCGTAAGTAATTCCTAATGTAAAGGACCGATGGTTTGTACATCATGTTGGAACAACTCTTAATATGAAGATGACGATCACCTGTTGTCTCATCATTAGTCCCACCCATATAAGGGTATACAGTATAAGCTTCCGTAGAATCGCCCGCTAGACAGAACGAAAAAGAGAGAAAGGGCAAGCAGTATAATCAGAGGTCAGACAGGCAGTGTTCCAACACCAGGCGAAGAATCCCCCTTCAGACGACTTGGTCACCTGCCTCCAACAATATTTGTCATACCTGCGACAAGGTGAAGTAGATAGTAGCCCTTCCTGCCTGTGATGAGAAGTTATCAGCCCTTCCTGCCTGTGATGAGAAGTTATCAGCCCTTCCTGCCTGTGATGAGGAGTAGTAGTCAGCCCTTCCTGCCTGTGATGAGCAGCAGCAGCCAGCCCTTCTTGCCTTCCATCTTCACAATCTCCAAATTGTGGGAGAAACAACATTTGCTGTCTCATCCTGAAGCCACCCTTTTTGGGACATCTTTAAGCCCAAAGTCACTGTGTCAACATCATCTCTTCAGCTGAAACCCCAGCCGCCCTTCTGTGACGTCTTCAAGCCCGAAGCCACCCTGCCAGCATCCTCTCTTTAGCTGAAGCCCCAGCCATGAAGGACAACTTGGCAGCTAACCATTTAAGTATTAAAATTCCAACCTATTCTCCTTGTCTATAACTGCTTTGATTTATTTTGATTTGCATCACATTGAATGAAAGGTGAGTGAAGCAACATTAAATTTTCTTTGTAAATAAGGTTGTGAATAAACATGTGGCAGTGTTGTGAGAGTTTCTTTTTATATTCATTTCCCATATTTCAATTGCTGGTGTTGAATCCTTACTGTTTGGAGATTGAAAGAACCTGTGACATTTCTTGGAATCTTAACAGTGGCAATCTTGCCAGGATTTTCAACACCATAACCAATTGAAACAAGGAGAATACAGAAAGAAGCAGAATGAGTGAGATATCGAAAGAGTTGGTTGAGTCAGGTAAATTTCTGGGTTTGGAAGGCGATGCTCTTCTCGAGTAAGTTAAGAGGAAAGAAAGGGAGAGGTTTGAGAAAGAGAAGGAGCATAAACATGAGTTAGAAATCGTTTGGTTAAGGCTAAGTTCTCATAACAGTCCGTCAGGCAGCAGACAAGGTAGCAATTTATCATTGCACAATGAAGACGTTGGTATTTTAGGTATGGGTGGGTGCAGTGTTGAAATTAGTTCCAAATTTTATGAAGATGGAATTGTCTTTTGAGAAGTTAAAAAACTGAGTAGGTTGTCAAAAAACATGTAGACTTTATATTTACAGTCAGTCTTATGTGGTAGGGCACTTTCTGAGTATAGTTGCATGTCTTAGGAGGAATGTGGGGATTATGATATTGTGAAGGAAACTTCTTAGTGCAGACAAGTTACTACTGGAGGCCTACTGCAAGAAATTTAGAAGTCTGAGAAGGGACGAGAGCAGTAAGTATGCAAAGTATGGAAAGAAGTTGATAATTTTGATGATCTCAAGAACTTAGTTTTACTAGAAAACTTCAAGGATAACATATCCCCAAAGATTAAACTATACAGTATATAGAAGTAGGCGTGAAAAATTTTTTCCAGATGCGACTAGGTTGACAGAAGAGTGTAGTCTACCTCATAGTTTAAGTGAGAGGAAGAAGAAAAGTGATCCTTCGTCAGGTAGAATACAACGTAGTAAATATTTAGGTAATAGTAGTAGCAGAAGTGATTACTATTGTTATGCATGTGGAAAACCTGGTCAAACTTCAAGGTTTTGTAAGAATAAAGGGGCATTTAGTGGTTCCGAGTTAACTTATTACCGATGTAATGAGAAAGGGCATCTAGCAAGGAGTGTTAAGAAACCAGTGTCCCTAGTTAGTGCTCTTTCGTCAAGTATGAATGATGATGTAAAAGAAACCAAGAAATTTCATAGAGAATTTCTGTATGATATGGTCTGTCCTGCCATTGTACTGCATTATCTTTGGTATGAGATCACCAGTACTACTTTACTTTAGAACAAGTTCCTCTATAAGAGCAACCTTTAAGCATGGGATGATACCCTAGAAGTTCCATTATTGTTGTCAACCTGTGACTGGAGGGGACCTGCCAGAGGGATACATCAGTATGTCACTCTTGGTTCACTTTTAAAACTGATCATGTTTTCTGTGAGTTGGGTTTACTAGCTGCACTGTGCCACAGTGCTTGTCAGTGTCATAGTCAGCTATATGAATGTAAGGTGAGATTCATAGAAATGGGTTAGTATACCAGGTACCACTCCCTCTATGTTCTTTTTCCTCAACTGCTGACCAAGCTGGTGGCTCAAACATTACAGCTATATGAATGTTAGGTATAGAAATAATCAATCTGGATACTAAAATTCATATATTTCTATGGGGGGGGTAACATAATGGCACAGTTTAAAACATTAGTAAATCTATTAAATTGTGAGCAGAGCACCCAAAAAGGTTACATTTTCTCATAGATAGAAATGGTGAAGTTTTAGTACTGTTATTAAGTAGTGTAGCCAGACCACCAAGCTAATTTATTTAGCTCTCACAAGGCGTGCCCAAAAGGATTTGTCTTAATAACAAAAAATTTTTTAACCTGTCACTTAACAAAATCTAAAGACTAGCTTTTATTTAAGTAACAGATTTTTTAAAATTTCATGACTGGGTTAACTGAAAATTATAGAGATTCTGACAAAAACTCTTCATTTGATCTATTTCCAAGACTTGAAATTTATTATCAATTATATTTTGGTTATTCACACAAAAATGTGTCAATTATATATTGGACATCACACAGAAAATGTTCACCTGTTAATGTTAATGTTAATTTTCATTCTGTACATACACAATTAGATCATGCAAGCTATTCACTGTAAATCAAAATCAAAACCCCTTTTGTTACAAATTTTAGTTTGACATTAATTTAAACTTAGGGATAAATCTGTTACATGCTAATTCTGATTAGATAAAAAAACATGAGATGAAAAATGGTAAAAACAAAAATCAGAAACATTCTTAGTAAAATATTTTACACATTAATAAGGACAAAAAAAACTTGAAATAAAAAATGATGAAATAAAAGGCAGAGAACTTCATTAAGATTATAAAATTCTTAAAAACTGATGCTTTTTTCACATTTCATGATAATGGGCTATCACCCAACTTCATCAAAGTCTCAAATGAACATTTCAGAGGCTGAGACTTCACTGTGCCCAAGAACATTTCCTCTGAAAATAAAATGTAGAGTCATACACCCTCAATCCTGTGATCAACTTTTAGAGAAAAATTTTGTGATTATAAAAATGTTTCCATACATCTTGAAAAAATAAGTTATTGGAAAACACACACACAGTGTGCATGTCATCCGAGGTAATTTTGGAAATAAGAAAAATTCCTAAGTAATTTGGTATACAAACCAGAGCTTTATAATTAGGAGTATCATTCACTGTAAGCTGGAGATGGTCACTGAACTTGTCAACAAGAGTACCTGACTAGCAACTATGGGGCAAGACCCTATAGGTAAGACCTCAAAGGTACTGCTAGGAATTTTAATCTCCTGATTCAAGATATCTTAGGTGATGGCCTTAAACACTTAGGGGTTAAGGAGACAATGATGGGACACTGTCAAAAACAGCTACTAGTGGTTGAGCAGGGCTGCTTTATATGATTTGCACAAAACTGTTTCCATTACTTTGCAACTGTGTTGTAAAAGCTACAAGACATTCCTTCCATTAGCCTCAGAAGTAGGTCTATCAAGGAGAGGTTACAACACTGATGATCACCAAGAAAATCTGCCTCTTCAGGTCTAATATTTGCAACTATTATCATCATCATCTCTTATAAAGCGAACCCCCATATTCGTGGGGGATGCGTACCGCACCCCACCGTGAATAGCTAAAATCCATGAATACTTACAACCCCTCTAAAAACACTTAGAGTTGCCCATTTTGATAGTTTAAACACAAGAAAAACCCTGTAAAAATGCTAGAAAAATTATGGTTTAGACCTAACAGAATGTCTTGCTCCTTTCCTTCAACAAAGTACATGATGTATAAGCTTCATATATATTTGCACATCAAAACACTTACCAATTGCAAAATAGCATGAATCGCCAACAGCCTTGCTTGCCATTAAAAAACTAGAGAAGAGGTTTGTAGTGTGGTTTACCTCCTGCATTATAAAGAATACTTTTTCTTGGGCCATCTGGACCTCCTATTAGAATAAAAATTACTTTCATCACAATGTAAATTGTATGTCTTTCAAGAAGTATCACTTAGATTCTTACTGCATATCAGTAACATTCACTAGATGAGAATAATGAAACAGCAAAATTAAAAATGACACATTCTTATGATAATAAAAAAAGATATTGCAAAGTAGACTTAGTTATTATTACACAGTAGTTTAACGTGACAACCATGCCAAGTCATGTTTTTGAACCCATGTTTCTGAACTAACTGGGCTCACCTTAAGGTTAAAAGTTAAAATTGTTATATAATATAGCAAGGAGGAGAGACACCACCAGGTAAGGATAAAAAACAAAAAGCAAAAAGTAATGCACACTACAATGTACAGTACTGTACATGGTAACCCCCTATATAAAACTTATTTACAAAAATTTACAAAAACTTACGTACTTCAACCATAAGGTTAATCCTGTTTAACCTCAAACTCAAAAGTTTACAAGCAAGATATGTAAGAATTTAAATGAAGACTAGGCACCTGAGAGGCAAAGACTTGCAAAGTCAAGACCTTAAAATAAACAAATAAATACACATGTATAAAACAGGCATTTCTAAAATTAGTACTTTTTGGAAATTTGTGGCTTATTTTCATCTGTATTAACCCTTAAACACCGAGCCTCTATTTACAAAAGTGTCTGCCGTATGCCGACAGGGTTTGAGAGTTAGCGCCGAAGCGGAAAGAAAGTTTTTAAAAAAATCACAGCACGCTTAGTTTTCAAGATTAAGAGTTCACTTTTGGCTCCTTTTTTTCTCATTGCCTGAAGTTTAGTATGCAACCATCAGAAATGAAAAAAAAAATATCATATATAAATATTAGAATATATGACAGTGCAAAAAAAAAATTTCGTATATAAAAGTATACAAATCACGCTGTGAGCAAAACGGTTAAAGCTAATGAGTTATTTTTTTTTTCGTTGTATTGTACACTAAATTGCAATGATTTTGGTATATAACAAATTGTAAAACGATCAAAGCAACAAAGAGAAAATATTATTACAAAATGATGCATGAATTAATGTAACGATGTAAAAGTTTTTTCAAAAATTCACCATAAATCGAAATATTGTGCAAAACTTCCCGATTGCAAAATGAAGGTAAATGATCGAATATTACTAGAATGTAAGAGTTTTAGCTTACAATTGCATTTTCGACCATTTCGGTCGAGTTCAAAGGTTGAAGTTTTGGCACTTATCGTGATTTATATGAAAATATTTCAAAACTGATAAAAGCTACAACCATGAGTTATTTTTTGTTGTATTTACATGAAATTGCACACATTTTCATATATGAAACTTTATGTGAAGGCCAATATAAAACGGTGCAAAAATTACAACAAAGTGACTAAAGAAATTCTGAGATTTTCAGCAGAGTTAGTGCGTGGGGACGTAAGGAAAAAGTTTTTTTCAAAAATTCACCATAAATCGAAATATTGTGCTAGAGACTTCTCGTTTGTTGCAAAATGAAGGTAAATGATCGAATATTACTAGAATGTAAGAGTTTTAGCTTACAATTGCATTTTTCGACCATTTCGGTCGAGTCAAAGTTGACGGAAGATTGAAATTTTGCCACTTATCGTGATTTATATGAAAATATGTCAAAATTGATAAAAGCTACAACCATGAGTTATTTTTTATTGTATTCAAAATGAAATTGCACACATTTTCATATATAAAACTTTATGTAAAGGCTAATAGAAAACGGTGCAAAAGTTACAATAAGGTGACTAAAGAATTTCTGAGATTTTCAGCAGAGTTAGCCGATGCTTTCTTTTGGGATAAGAAAGAAATTCGCGCATGTGCAGCTGGGTCACGCTTGTAAACAAAACAACAGCGTGATCCGTGAACTCCCAGCATCCCTCAAGGCGCATGATTTAAAATTTTTTGCAAACGAGGCCTATAAGTATTTTTCCGCGAATATTTAAAAAAAATTTTTGTAGTCAATGTATTTTACGTCCACTCGGCACCCGACAGACAACTTTTCTCGATGTAAAATATGTCCAGTCAGCGGTTAAGAGTTAAGAAAACAGGAAAGTCACTGATATGATGCTTAATGTTTCATTAACTTCCTTCACCCTTTCTTGACCATCGTTAAGTTAATAACTGTGGATAGGGGCATAATCTAATTGGGTTGTTCTCAGGCTAAGTTGTAATAATTGCCACCCCAGTTGTGAATGTTTTTTGACAACTTGGGTTACAAAACCAGCTACCTAAATGCTTGCCTCAAAGCATGTTCGTTATTATTATTATTTTTTTTTTTTTTTTTTTTTTTTTTTTTTTTGTCTTATCACAGTCATCCTATTAGACTGGGTGAATTTTATAGTGTAGGGTTCCAGTGCATCCTGCCTCCTTAGGAGTCCATCACTTTTCTCACTGTGTGCACTGTTTCTAGTAGCACACTCTTCTGCATGAGTCCTGGAGCTACTTCGGCATCTAGTTTTTCCAGATTTCTTTTCAGGGATCTTGGACTCGTGCCTAGTGTTCCTATGATTATAGGTACAATTTCCACTGGCATATCCCATATCCTTCTTATTTTGATTTGCAGGTCTTGATACTTATCAATTTTTTCTTTCTTTCTCATCTACTCTGGTGTCCCATGGTATTGCAACATCAGTGAGTGATACTTTCTTCTTGATTTTGTCAATCAACATCACATCTGGTCCATTGGCACATATCACCCTATCTGTTCTGATACCATAGTCCCAGAGGATCTTTGCCTGATCATTTTCTATCACTTCCTTGGGTTGGTGTTCGCACCACTTAATATTGCAAGCTAGGTGGTGTTTCTTGCACAGGCTCCAGTGCAGGGCTTTTGCTACTAAATCATACCTCTTTTTGTACTGGTTCTGTGCAAGCACCAGACATTCGCTTGCTTTGTGGTTTATGGTCTAGTCTTTCATATTGCACTTCCTGCATGTGGGTTAGGTGTTATTTCCATCTATTGTTCTTTGAACACATCTTATTGTTAGGGCCTGATCTTCTGCTGCTGTTAGCATTCCTTCTGTTTCCTTCTTTAGTTCTCCCCTCTGTAGCCATTGCCAGGTTTCATCGCTAGCCAGTTCTTTAGTCTGTCTCATGTACTGTCAGTGCATTGGTTTGTTGTCCCATTCCTCTATTCTGTTTTTCATTCTCCTGTCTCTGTATATTTCTGAGTCTACATCTACTTTTATTAGTCCTTCTTCCCATGCACTCCTTAGCCACTCGTTTTCCCTGGTTTTCAGATATTGCCCCAGTGCTCTGCTCTCGATATTGATGCAGTCCTCTGTGCTTAGTAGCCCTCTCCCCCTTCCTTTCGTGTTGTGTATAGTCTGTCCGTATTTGCTCTTGGGTGTAGTGCTTTGTGTATTGTCATGTGTTTCCTAGTTTTCTGCTCTATAGTGCAGAGTTCAGTCTTCGTCCACTCCACTACTCCTGCACTGTATCTGATTACTAGTACTGCCCATTTGTTTATGGCTTTCATCATGTTTCCAGCGTTGAGTTTTGACTTGAGTATCGCCTTAAGTCTCTGCATATATTCTTTCCTGATTGTACCCTTCATCGCTTAGTGTTTTATATCCTCTCCTTCTATTATTCCCAGATATTTGTATCCTGTCTCATCTATGTGTTTGATGCTGTTCCCATCTGGTAGCTTTATCCCTTCAGTCCTTGTTACAGGCAGTCCTCAGTTATCGGCGAGGGTTTCATTCTGAGGGCGTTATGATAACCAAAAATCGCCGATAACTGAAAATGGGCAATTTTCAGTGATAAGCACAGAAAATCGCAGATTTTCAGTTATCTGCACCTCTGTTAGGTATGTATTGGCGCCAATACCCAATTATCGGCGCGGTTATACAGGCAGTCCCCAGTTATCGGCAGCCTCTGTTACTGGCGATCCGGTTTTACGGCGCTTGTCTAGTGACAACGATAACCAGATTTTTGTCGCTGATAACCGGTTATCGGCGCTGATCGCCTTTTCTTGGTGGCGCTGATCACCGGTTATCGGCGCCACTAACCGGGGATCAGTGTTATTATCGCCGATTTTCGGTTGTTGTCACACCGTCGGGAACGGAACCCTGCTGATAACCGGGAACTGCCTGCAAGCGGAAATTGCTGATTTTCAGTTGCTAGATTTTCAAGCACAAGCGCTGTAAAACCAGATCGCTGATAACCAAGCCTGCCAGTAACCAGGGACTGCCTACTTTGCCTTTTTGTATGTTGACTAAGGCACATTTTTCTATTCCAAACTCCATCCTGATGTCCCCAGATACAACCTTACAGTCTGGATTAGGATATCTATTTCCTTGATGCTCTTACCATACAGACTGATGTCGTCCATGGGCATCAGATGGTTAATTCTGTTGCCTCCTTTCTTGAGTTGGTACCCAGCATTCACCTTCTGCAGTACTTTTGTCATGGGAATCATGGCTACTACAAAGAGTAGTGGGGACAGTGAGTCACCTTGAAAGATCCCTCTCCTGACATTAACTTCTGCTAGTCTTATCTCAGAGCTTGTAAGTACTGTATTCCAGAAAGATATGTAAGAATTTAAATGAAAACTAGGCACCTGGTAGACAAAGACCTTAAACTGGCACTTTTTGTCAAATTTCTGGCTTGTTTTTATCTGTACAGGCAGTCCCTGTTTATCAGCAGGGGTTCCATTCCGACGGTGTGACAGTAAGCAAAAATCGCTGGTAACCTAAAATCAGCGATTTTCGGTTATCGGCGCCTCTGTTAGGTATGTATCAGCACCAATACATGATTATAGGCGCCAATACGCGGAAATCGTTGCATATCAGCACTGAAAATCACCGATTTTCATTGCTAGACAAGCCCCAAAAAACTGGATTGACGATAACCAGGCACTGCCTGTATTAAGAAAACAAGAAAGTCACTGGTATGATGCTTAATGTTTCAATAACCTCCTTCACCCTTTCTTGACTGTCGTTAAGTTAAGTGTGGATAGGGGAATAATCTAACTGGGTTGTTCTCAGGCTAAGTTGTAATAATTGCCACTGCCAGTTGTAAATGTTTTTTGACAACTTGGGTTACAAAACCAGCTACCTAAATGCTTGCCTCAAAGTGTGTTCATTATTATTATTATTATTATTATTATTATTATTATTATTATTATTATTATTATTATTATTATTATTATTATTATTATTATTATTATTATACAGCCTTATGAGAATACTGAGGCACATTTTCACTCAAATAGAGCTCCCCTGAAGAGTAGAAAAGAAAAAAAACATATGAAGCAGAAAGTAATGCAGCTGAGGGCCAAAGGGATATTGCAAAGAACCTTTCAAGTGACTTTTATAACAACCAATGTTACATGCACAGAGAGAGAGAGAGAGAGAGAGAGAGAGAGAGAGAGAGAGAGAGAGAGAGAGAGAGAGAGTGTGTGTGTGTGTGTGTGTTAGTTAGTTATAAATGATTTGTTTAACCAGACCTCTGAACTCTTTTAGGGTTCTTCTCGGGCTGGGAAAAGAAGGGGGGAAAGAGTACATAAAAAATGAAGTAGTTAAATAAATGTGTGTGTGTGTGTGTCCTCAGTACATGAATACAGAAAACTTGCCATCATATATTATTCACTTGATTTAGTATGTTATATAACTGCTGCCTGGCACTTGAATTTTGGTGAATAACATCTACTTAGACAAAATAATACCTTTAATAGTTCTGTAAAACAACTGTACGGAACTGTAAATATTTTGCAAATGAGCAATGGTAACAAGATGGATAAAGTGATTTCTAAATACGTACAGTGACTTGTTTATGGTAACTTGCCGAGCAGAAGGAAACATTTAGTGGTCCTATATGCAATAATGTATGAAACCAAATCAAATCTTTTGTTGGATTTGATTTGATTTGGAAAAGTTTGGCCTGTTGATCTTTTGTAGATTCTGCTTTTTCAAATGTGCAATACTTTGGTATTTGACATTCAGCCTAATTTAGTGTGAATGCCCAACATATCCAATTGTTGAGTCAGAACACACTATTATTTCAGGACATAAAACTCAGAGTTTGGATTTAATTTGACCCCAAAACTGTTGAAACTGGTGATTTTGTTTTCAGCCAAAATTCCCAGCACGAGACAAATTATATTAAAAACTCCTCCCTAAGCGCCAATTAGCTTAAACCATACAAAGCTTTTGATGCCATTCTCTCCATGGAAACCATAAAAAGGCTAAAATACTGTAATTAGAAACAAAAACTGAATTACATTTTTTTAATTGAAAACAAATAAGACGATAATTTCAACTAACCACACAAATGTACGCCATATATAACAAATCTTTCTAATCTGTTTTCCAAATAAAGATCTCAAACCTAGTCAAAGAAAGCTTAAATAAAATGTAATTAGGATAAAATACAGAGCTAGACCAAAAATTATTAAATATAATTTAAAACACTCCTGTCATTAGGAGTTAACTAATCTAATATGTCTGCAATTAATTTGTTTATCTCTCATCATACTGTCTACTGTACTCATTAATAATTCTGCTTTTACTCTTTTCATATAAGATCATTCTAATTTCCTCCTGGATGTGCTAGTGGTCTCTATAGTTTGATCCATAAAAATGTGTGCATAATATGAATAACAAGATTTATAAAGATAACATGAATTAATAGTGAGAGAAATTAAAAAATAAATAGTTAAATGTTGTAATTACATTGACTCCTAGTGTTACAGGCATTAAAGTTTATAATGCACAGTGCATTCCATTTCTTTCCAGAGAAAGTAGCTATAAAAGTAAGAAATAATCATTCACTGAAAGACTAGAACTTGCTTTAGGCAAATGTCCATATTACTGTACCTGTGCAACAAAAAAAAATCAGAGTAAAATGAGTCTGGCACTATAATACATTTAATAACTTCTAAAATAGCAGGCTACGGTGTATTTCCTTCCTTACCTTCATATACTGACAGTAATCAGGTCTTGTTGCTAATATACTCTGCTGCTCACATGTCAGCTTGTTTTTGCAATCATCCTCTATCTTTATCTCACCAGATCTGGCTTCATGAAATTTCCTAAAATAAAACAAAACAAAACAAATAATGGTATGATTCTGATCTGGAGAAAAGAACAAAAAATTCATCCTTTCCCCTGGAAAAAGCAGGAAGGAGTGTTTAACCTGGATTTTACACAAGTGATCTTGTTTTCTTGATTCAAGAAAACAAATACTGTAACTGAGAATGAACATCAGGATAACTTCATCATTTGCTGCAAGCAGGTCATGGTGATATTTTTTCTCAACCAAGTTGACATCAAAACAATTTTTCCAATAAAGTCTCCACTTGATTAACTTTCTGAAAGAAAGAGGGGAGAGAGGGAATCACTTTGCTTACCTCTTAGCAGACAAACATGCACGTTTCCTTTTCTTTAATAATGACTTCCAACACTTGTACTCTTCTTCTAACTTCTTAATTTTATTCTTTATATCTGCCACCTCATCTGTGCTATAAGAATATCTTTATTAATTGTTTTTCTGATGATATAACATATGTGTTTGGAAACTAAATGCCTGTTAGAAATGATTCTTTGGCCTACCACAATATTTCTTCAGAACAGTTTCTTTAGTTCCATCTACTGAAAAGGAAAAAAAAAGGCATGACAATAAATTGCACCAAACACACAAAACCTATTACCTAAAAGAACTAGTTCTTTCAGCCAAAGTCCAAATATCCGTATCCAAGCAAAAAAAAAACTACCACACTACCAAAGCTCCACAAGGAAGTATATTCATCTAATTTACCTAAAATTTTAAAACAAAAATAAATATTTTACAAAACAATTTGTGCGCTGTCGTACGAGACATTTTCAAGGATAACAGCACTGCTTAATAAGTGAGAGAAATGCCAACTCCATACTTGCTGAAGTTCCCCATTTTGCTAATATTACATCAATACATTCTGCAGAGTTGAATGATGGGATCCATGAATTTAAATATGGCAAACAATACATCAAACTAAAGGAATGCTGCAAACCCTGAAACAAGCTGAAAATTCAATCTTACTGAGACATTGGCAGAACACTGTCTGCAAACTGTAACAAGAAAGACAAACTCTACTGACTGCTCCCACCACTGGAGAGAGTAAGCTGGCAGTATCTCAAAGACATCCACAGCAGACCTAGAAGCTGGGGTTTGATCATATGACAACTTACCAAAAGCCCAGAGGAACAAAGATAGCTTCTGAAACAAAGTCAGTCACCCGCAGGATAGAAGCTGGAGCTCACTGGAGTATGCCAGGGTACCTGAGAGTCTGGGATCAGAAGCTCAGCTGTGCCAGGAGCGCTTGGCAGGAGTGAGCGAGGAAAATGCAATAGGTGTTAGAGTCAGAAAAATGCTGATCCAATCAGTCAACCTCAAATTGTATGAAACCAAAAGAAGGACTGTTAGGAGAGGGCAAACCTCTGAAATGAAGGGCAACAAGCGAAGACTTTCCCGGCTTACCACAGAAGAATAGATGACAGAAATGTCTCATTAACTGTATGATACAAACTCTCCATCATCTTTTCCTGCCTGGAATAAAGCAAGAAATTCTTAAACTCATCCACAGACCCAGGGGCTTGAGCAAAAATGGGATAAACACAATTAGTATCAAGAGCTAACAGATGTTTCTTGCACAGCAAAGCAGGACTCTATGGAAGAGGGCCTCCACCACAGCAGTCATTACCGAGTGCAACAAGAAACTTTGGGAGAAAAACCTGACCTTGGAACTAAGTGACTATGATCTCTTTCAAACCAATAAGTGATGTAGATCTCTTTCAAAACCAGAGATAAAATTACCCCACAGCTTACCAAGTAGACCAATACATCTACTAAGAGGCATGAACAAAAACAGGCTAAGAAAATACAGAGCAAAAATCATCTAAAACCAATCACCAAAAATGCTGACATAAAAACTGCATGGAAAATTTTACCAAAATACTTGCATACAACCTGAAACACGTTAAAAAACTCGCCACAAGAAAGTAATAAAATTAATTTTTTAATGACAAACATCAATTACAATTAGCTTTAATTTGCAATGTAAAATCCCTCTGGCACATAACTTCTGTGTTACATATGGTAGAATTGCCAGAACACCAATTGGTGACTGACTCTGACCCACTGGTAAGAAGGAACTGTCAGCCTCTTTCTAATTATGTACCTACTTTGTAGTAAAGAGTTGGACCAGTCATCCAATCCTATGGGCCATTCTGCCCATGGCTTAAATTCCCCTTATCCCTGAAAGTTTGCATCCCCGAACTATGCTACTCCAAGGTCCTCTTCCTATACTAATAGGTCTAAACGAATGAAAACATGGTACAGAAACCCTGTTTAGTCATTTAAAGACATACACAGTGTAAATTTTTATGAAAATCATTGGTATGGAAATTTTAAAATTTTCTGTTTTGTTCTCACCCCTCAAATACTTAGAAAAGTGCCAAAAATTCAACCTTTCCAGACACAAAATCACAATTATTTTCTCCATGCACTATTCATTCTCATTTTCTCTCTCTCCTTCCTTTTACAACCTAATTCTCTATAATCTACCTTCTTATGTTTTCTTCTCCTACATTTGTTTGTTTTCTTCAAATCTGTCCGACTCCTCTTTTCTTATCTCCTTCTACCCTCCAATCAACTCCGTTTTCTTTCTTCTCATTCTCCTGACCTTATTTATACCCATATTTTACTTCAAACACTTAATTCTTCATTTCCTCTTTCCTACAATGCCTCCTTATTCCGGGTATTCATGATCAGGTTACCTGTCAGTTCACCCATGACTGTTCGATGGATGAGTGTCCACATGAAAAGAGAAGAACTGTCAGTCGGACTGACAACTCTAGGTCATCGTCCTCAGTTCTCACCTTGCCTTCGTTGTGGCAACACTACATGTCACCGATGGAAAATCCACTGGAAACTCCGCTGGCTTTTGAGGAGGTGAAGCAATATAGACTAGCTGCTGCAGCAATTCACTTAATAATAGGAAAGAACAAAAAGGCGTAAAAGACTCATCGCCTATTAAAGAGATGTCTACTCCCATGCAATGTTAATGATTAAGCTTAAATCAAAACTGGGGGTTGGTTCAGTTATTTATGAAATGGACCATGAAGCCTACTTTCACATAAAAAGGCAAGACACTGGCCTAGGCCTATACCAAATTGTATTTATCACAAGGATATATTTACTTTTATTTTTTAAAAATTATTTGGACTCATAACGGTCTACAACTAGCGCTGCAGTCTAACAATGAAATGAAATAGGCCTAAACATAGTTTATTCATGTTCTGGTCTGAGCAGCTAAGATCCTTCCCAGGCAAAATCCAGTGGCGAACTGTCATAAAATCTTGTTTACCAATCCACACATGCAATCACCTGTCAGTCGGTCAGAAGAACTTGAGGTAATTCTATCAGTTTACCCGTTCTGGCGAGTGGACTGGCTCTGCCCACAAAATGTCGTCTACATGTATGTTTTAACGCCAGATTCAATGAATTGACAGGTGGAGTGACAGGTAAACCTAATCGTGAATACCCGGCCTTAGACTTCATCTTTTCTTCCCTCTGGTTCTTTCCCTTCTTTTCTCAATGTTTTCATTCTCATTTCCTCTCCTCTTTTATCAATTTTTCTCCTATTACTCTTCTCTGTCTTTCTCCTCCTATCCTAATCCTATCTTCTTTTAACCATCCTACCACTTTTACTTCTCTCTTAATTCCACTCATCCTCACTTCCTCTTTCCCCTCTTAATCTGTAGTCTTACATTCACTTTTCATTTCATCTTTCTCCCCTTCCTTTCTCCTATTCCTTCGCCTTTGAAGCGTCACCTCAAGTAAGCATAAATTGTATTTTTAAGAATGGTCACAGGTCTGATTAATCAACTTAATTATTTAGTTAAAATTAGCTTTCAGTAAAAAAAAAAAGTGATATGAATACATGCGTAATTACTTTAGAGATTTCTGAGGATTCATCAACAAAGGATCCAAAAAGGAAAATGAAAAACTTACCTTTGTAAGGTGCTATCAATTTTCTTCCTTGATTTACATTCATCAACTACCTTGTAAGAAGTACAGCTACCAATCCGTTCTGAGTTTGTGATTAGATCTAAACGGACATCTTCCAAACATTCATCAGTTTTGCATTCCTCTTCAAGCCTCCTCAAAGCTTCCCTTAGGCTAATATCTATGAGATGGCTGACTTTTGTATCATATGGGAGATTAGCATCAATGTTGGAGATCTGATCTAAGAAAATAAGAATAGTTAAAATATGAAATTCATAACATTATGATAAAATGAATGAACATTGCATATTCACTCATATTAGATGGCTGACTTTTGAAGCATATGAGAGTGTGTCAATGTTGGAAATCTGAGCCAAGAAAAAAATATGGTACAGTAGTTAAAATAAGAAATTCAGAACATTGGGATAAAATTACAGAATATGGTATATCGCAGTAAGCATTACCATCAAACATTAATGTATGTAAGCATAAACATCAAATTTCTGTAGCCTGTGGGAGTTTTACATAATTTCTGTTGAAACATAGCCAATAAACTGACTTCAAAAACCCCAAAACCCCAAAAGCACATAAACTACACTGTAGTAGAGTGCTAAGCAATGTAAAACCTTAAGGATGAAATCATATTCCTTGTTGAGTATTCCACAAGAACAACTGATACCCTGTAAACAATGGCAATACTTCCACCTGAAAAAGGTTCCCTACTTGGAGATGTAGTAAACTAGCAACCACTTCAGTTGCTACAAAGAAAATCTAGATCAAAGCACAACATTTTATGTGATATAAATGAACAATCAAGTGAAATATCAAATACTGAAAGATAAAGCAAATAATAAATGATATAGCAAAGGACATCAGGAGAAGAACAGAGAAACATGAAGTGTAAACAAGTATAATTTTATATTTTTTCTTCCATTTCTTAGAACTTTCTTCCTTTCCATGCTTTTAGTTCTTCCTATTTTGAGTACAATGTAAGTGGCAAAAGCTGCAAACCATATCATCATTACTATTACTATATTTACATTTCAACTGAATGGAGCTCTCTCTCCATTATGTACAAGTTTTTACCTGAATTCCCATCTGATATACTGTATTTCCTCATTTATGCCCTTCTCCATGATTTGGCCTTGGTTCTAGTAGGCTTCATGCAACTTCCAAATCTATCACTTTGCTAACGTAATGCTCCACCTACCTTAGTTAAACCAACTTAATTCTTTTAAAATCTTCATCTATTTTCCAGCAACTGAACACTGCTTACTTGCTAGTTCATTTGTGTTATGGTCTTCCCAGCATACTCCAACCATGAATCTAAAATTTTATACAAACACATTTCTATATCGTCCTTTATTTCCTTTCTAAATGGCCAAGTGTCCACTACATACAGAAAACTAAGTCTGATAGTGTACCTGATCATCAAATTTTTACTGTTTATCAATGGGATACTCCGTTTACCAGTAGTCCAGCAAGCTCTTTTTGGTATAACCATTCTATTGTTTTTTTTTACAGCCCTCTAAATTCCAGTCTTGTCAAGAATGTTACCTAATTAACAGATACTTTATACTTTTATAATCAGGTCTACCATTTAACTCTGACACAATGACCCTCTTTCATTTCAAACCTACACAAAAGTTGAGAATCTTATAACATAGATTCTGACAGTTATAAACCCTATTCTATTTGTAAACAAGATAGAATCACAAATTTTAAAAAAATGAGAAATAGCTATTATTCCACAGCTTTGGTGAGGTTTAAGTGAATAATTTTTTGAGATTCCAGTGTCAAATAATATGCAAATCTCATTCTTCAAGATTCTGATGATGTTGGATGGTATTGGGATGACCTCAGGAAGGAGTTGGGGGATGATTTAAATTTAATATCCCACTAAAATGGGAGCTTTCATAAAGAGTTATCATTTAACCAGTACAGAAAAAAATTAATTAAAATTTTTGCCTTTATTTATTTCTTTATTTTCCCCTATGGTTTCTCATTTACAAAAGCTGGCATAAATAATAATAAAATATCATTAAAAGGGAAATCTATCACACTTTGACATGGAGCAAAAACAACTTATGATTCTTTATTCTTTTTTTAAGTTAATAAAAGTAAAGAAATTTTAATTCTTAGTTCATTTCAATGCATCATTCTGTTGTCCGTAATTTTTAAGTATAAAAACACAACTACGGTTACCTAGCTGACAAATGAGCAAAATCTCATTACATCACAAAAAATAAATTTACAGCAAACAAGAAAAATTAACTCTAAACTCAGAAACCATAAGCCAGAACAATGTACATTTTGCCACAGTCAAGTTTTGGAACCACCAAATTCTCAAAGGATTGATAAAATATAAATTTTTGGAACCACTAAATTCTCAAAGGATTTTGATAAAATAAAGTGTAACCAATTAGATCAGATATTTGCCAATGTACAGTGCAGCATTTAGGACAAAACAAGTACCTTTTGAACTTTCCATCAACTGATGATAAATGCACACCTAGAGCATCACAAAAGCCAATAATGACAAAACTCCTTACCATCATCAACATAGACAATTTTGCATCAGCTTTTCCATTTTTGGAGTTAGACATGAAATGAGTTCTCTCTATTCTCTTCTTTCTTATACACTTTCCACTCAAATTCTTACCTTGTACAGGCCTCACCCATGTCCTTTTTCCATAGTTTCCTGAGCCATCTTAAAGGCCTTTTGCCCTGGTACTTCCATATCAACAACTACTTTCAATGGCTGTTCCTCATCACCATTATATGTCCAAACCACCTGAATCTTTGGGATTTGTCTATGTCTCAACCACTTGACACCACATTTCTCTACCTCTTCCTCATAAGTAATTTGATTTCAGAGCACTTATTTTCGGTTAAAGCCCTTGTCAGCTACAAAGGGTAGTACATGATTTGTGTACTCATCACAAGTCTTTGGTGTCTCTACTAATAAGGAATATCTATGTAATATTAATCTAGACTCTTTCCACTTCTCATCCTAAGATGTTGATACCATTGTTATTTCTTACTCCCCTCTTAAAACCTACATCACAGTCTGTGTCCCCAACATAACAGAAATATTCTACCTCTTCTAAAACCTGCTATTCTACTGCAACATGGTGTTCCACCTCCCTCACATCCTCATTTGCTCTCCTTGGAAATTTAGCATGTTAAAAGTCTCTCATTCCTCGATTATGCTGCAACCCTAAACATATGACCATTTTTCATACTGTACGTTTTCCTTTGGTTCTTTTCTAGCCATTATTGGTTGTGCTTTGGTTACACTGATTTCAGTCCCCTCCTATTCATTATATTCTTCTGCCATTTACACTTCCATAACCCCTTCCTCTGATTCTTTCTGTTAGCACAAGGCCTAGCATATAGCAGCTCCCATGGGCTTCTTTTTCTGAACTCCTTGGTAGCTTTCCCCATAACTGCAATAATCAGCAAATGGTTTTAAATTTTTCTGGTCCATCTGCCCTGGCTTCACTCTAGATCTTGTGTTATGGCGCAGTGAGTCTCTATCCAGTGCCCCTCTTTTGAAATAACCTTCTAAATCCTTGGCTTGGTACTGTCTGAAATGCCTTCTAAAAGTCTAAAAATGCATGGCTTAATCTCTTTCTCTCTGCATGATACTTTTCCTGTAGTTACCTCGTTATAAAGGCTGCCTCTGTTGTTGGTCCCTCTGGCATGAGCCTAGCTGATAATTATAGATTATCCTGACTTCCCTCTTCAAACCCTTTAGTTTTGTTATTATTAATTATTATACTCTTTTCCCATTCTTTTGGTCTAAGGTTTTCAAGTATTCTTGAACAGTTCTCCAACAGCTTTTAGTAAATTTCATTATTCCAAACATAAATGGGACGTTTGTACATTACCTGAATATGCTGTAGAGTACTTTGAATAAAAACTATCAACTGGTAAAAGCAATAAATTTTTGTAATCAAGTTACTATAATATATAGCATACAATATCTGGAAAAATTCATTGAAATATATCAGTGGTTTGGGGGGAAATACAATTACAACTTTTACACTTTACTTACCTGTAAGGCTCTGCATAGGTAAACCTGAACCAAATGACTTTCTCCCACCAAAGCTCTGTATAGATCTTCTTCGACTTAGTGTAGACCTTTTTGTCTTGACTCTTTCCACTACCTTTTGAAACTCTTCTAGGAAGTCATGCCTACTAGTATCAGTTGAAGGCATGACACTGTCAAGACGAGTGAAGTTTCTTCCTATATGTGAGATAGTAGAACTTTCAGGAAGTTCTTTGCCCTTTTCTGTAACAAGTGCACAAGGAAGGTTATCCTGTTCACTCTCTACATCAAAGGCACATTCTAGGTCTTTATATGCACCTCCTCTAAGATCACACTGCTTCTGCTTTTCAGGATCAAGTTGATGACCTCCAGATTTGTCCGCAGGTGTCTCACAAATATTATCATTTACTTGACACTGATCAGCAAAACCCTTAGAGTCATATCTTTTGTTGCCATTGTGAGCTACTTCTAGAACGGAGCTCTTGGGATGTACTGCAAGATATGGAATTTTTGGAGTGCAGTAACATTTTGAGGAATTTGGATTCCTTGTCCTTGGTGTTCTGGTGGACTGCTCACCTATAATGTTCTCCTTTGAACCTCGAGGAGCAAGTTGATCTGATTTTGGAGTCATGACTGGCAGCACATGTGGCATCTCATCTTTACTCGTACATTTCAGCTTTGCTGATGGAGAAGTGTTGTCCATACTGCTTCTCATTACTGGTGTATTACTTCCATAACTCCTTGCTACTTGAGTTTCAGACACCACTGGAGAGTTGTTGGCACTAGGTTTTGAAACTTGCAAAGTTACACTTAATGACTTTACTTCTACAATTTTTGGTGTTCTTGTGAGAGGGACTTCTAGTTGACAACTTGATGTCCTGACTGCTGGAAGACGACTAATATTAGGAACTGGTTCCTTTGCTAGGGCTCCATTTTGTGGTGTTAATGCCACAGGTTGTGTTACATTTTTTCCATCATCACTGTCGCGTGGGTATTTTATGCTTACTGACTGCTTAACTTCAATAACTAATCTTCCTGCCATGTTCAGAGCAGTAACATAGTACCAAACTGAAGAAATACCAGTAATTTGTGTACTTTGGAATCTGGAAAATAAATAATAAGAGCTGTAGATATATCCATAAAAATTACATATATAATAAAACATATATATAGTACTGTAGAAAAAAAAAAATATATATATTATTTATACAGTAGAACTCCAGACCTCAACGCTAATCTGTTCCAGAAGAAGCGTTGAGATGCGATTCAGTCAAGATCCAAATCAATTTTTTCCATAAGACATAACTGAAAACGGATTAATCCATTCTCGACCACCAGTTATTACCATAACCTTGCCTTTTTATATAAAACATTACACATAAATTACAATTAAATAAGTTCAGAGTTAAATAACATACCGTATTAGATACACTTTTTTATTTCTAAATGTATACTGTATCAAAAAACTGCCCTACTTCCAATGTGCCTGTATTACTGATGGGAGACCAAGCACCGTAGGCTAGGCTAGGTACTGTACTGTACTTGATAGGCACAAAAATTGTTGCTAGCAATAAAACACTGAAAAACAAGCCTAATTATTACAGTAAATTAATAAAATATTGAAAACAAGCCGAATTATGTCAGTTATCACAAACTTATGAAACAATGTTTACGATATGTCGGCAGTTTGTCTTTCAGCCATTTGCCATGAGTGGATGTAACAAACAATAGCGCCACCCTGGTGGCTTGTCGTGATAACGCAAACGTTTTAAGTACTGTACAGTAGTATTTATGGTAAATTTCATACAGAGTCCACTGGAATACTGTACGTATACAGTATTACTCCCACAATAAGGTACACAATCATTTATCTGAAATCCTCGTAGTCAGATGTGTTTCGGTTTTTTAATTTTTTGGATTTTGGAACTGTGGGGTCAGGAGCTTATACAAACATCACTACCGCTGCAAAAACATATTTATTTCCTTTTTTCAAATTTTTTTATTATAGTTATTTATTCATTATAGTTTCTTATTATTTATATTAATACTGTGCACTGTTAAATCAATGTGAGATAATTAAGATCATCCATAGTAAAATAGTGGGACAGTTAAGACCATATGTCCACTAACACATTTTTTTCAACTAAAACATTCTGTAAAACACAAAAATATACATGATCAAAATAACTGTAATTCAACTTGTGAATTTTAACGATAAGTAAGACTTTAAAATACATTTCATCATATTGATCTTTGAGATTGTTGTTTTTTATTGTTATTAATAATGTCATCATCAGTTTGCAGTTGTAAATTTGAGGACGGCCTGAGAATAGGATTCGCAAGTGATGATGCATCACTACAACAGACTGTTGAGGAATTTCTCACACCACTATATCAACCCTTAGGGGACGGGCTACAGTGTTTTGGTAAGTCATTATAATGAAATGTGTGAGACATGCACAGGGGAACAGTGGTATTTTTGTACATGTTAGTGAGAACAATCATCCTATCAACTGGAAAGGGGCAAAAAGGATTGTATATTCTAATAAAGCACTGGAAAGGAATATCATTGAATCTAGCTTTATAAAAGAAAGTTACAACCATAATATGAATATCAGTCAAGGGATGTATAAGCTTGATCCTTTAATATCAAAAGAAATTTGTAAATTGTTTAAATTTTAAGGCAGGCAGTAGAGAAGTATGAAAATAGGATTATCATATTTGTAAACACAATACAGGGGCAGTAGTGCCAATGAGTTTCCAAACTGCCTCCCTGACACCTGTCAGGTGTGGATCTGAGGTCGCCTATAGTCGGTATGTTTATCAGTATTGTCCCCTGAGAGTATATTGTGATTTTTTAACTTTTTTTTAGTTAAATGAGTTTTGAAGGCCATGGAATATGTAAAATCCTTTGGTCTAAATCTAATAAATAAGAAGGTACAGCCATCACATTAGCAGCCTGATCTTGTCAGCAGTCAGGCTACAAGTAAAACAAGAGTAATTTTGTGTATATTCATTTCCTGGCCCTGAAAGTATTATATTTTAAAGTTTTAAGTACTATACACGAGTTTTACTTAAAGGGACTACAGTTTAGGGGTTAATCTCTTTAATAAAAGGTAAACTGTATCATAGCTTTACTTATTGCAATCCCATAATCTAAAGCTGAAGGGCAGTGGGCTATGAGTATTTGGGAATGCTAGAAGTGGGCCATGGTCTTAAAAAGGTTGAGGACCACTGGTCTAGGCTAAGCCAGATCTAGGCGAGCCTAGTCTAGTCTAGTCTGAATGCATCCAAACACATTTAGGAACGCTTAGGCTATGCCTAGGCTGCCTCAGTGGGCGGCAGGTTTACAAGAAAACCTGTCATAGCCTAGGCTAGAAACTGCCTTTCATGTAAAAATTGTGGGTAGTACTATATAGTAGCTCCACGGCGGCGACTGCCTTCTAACTTAACTTTTTCTACAGTTTTTTTGGTTGCTAATTATAAATTTACCTTCAATTTTTGGCGCTCGAGTGTAATTAACCTGTAATTAACCCCTGAAGCCCATTCAACAAATGGTTTCCATACGCGATCTTTACAAGACAGAGCACGGCTACGTCTGTTTCGAAAGGTTCATATCCCATCTGGCAAGTGCAATAACTTGTTAACGTATGGGTACCCAACCCCCCTCCAGGCCAGTACTAAACACGGCGAAGGGCCATTCCATTTGGCCGACAACAAACAGATGCACCGCCAGTATCAGAACCCCTAAAAGCGTATAAAAAATCAGTTGAAAAGGTAAAAATAGGCGCGGAACTAATATATAGAATTACCAAATTGTGATACCCACACTAAAACACCTGTAAATTTACCGAATACCAACGTTAACATTATTTACCTACCTAGAAATGAGGATGATGCTGATGAAATTCGCTAATTTTCCAAGCACATCCAGCTGTGCTAGTGGACCGTGTTAGCACGGCCTACACGCGTGGCTAAATTTACGTTAATCACAACTAAATATCTAACCGTAAAAGGCTATAGTATGTCCTATAAACACCGAATTTTGGATTCACAAACCTTGGAATGTGCTTCATTAATGGCAACAACGTTAACTTCACTTGGAACTGTCAAGCTGCGGGGAAAATTGACATCTTTCAAAACAAAACAAGCCGCGGCCCCTCTTCTTCTTCTTGTACTTGTAGGTTGTTAAATTGTTCCAGGGAAAGTGTGCAACTGTTGTTGGTGGTGGTGATTGAGCTGGCTTTATGCCATCACCGGACCTAGAATCCAACTACTAGTCTAGCCGCAGGGACAGGGTTGACCATATTATGCATCCAAAAGGATTCTCTTAATCGTCCAAATCACTCCCCAACCGTTCAGTAATAAAACAGTTAAGAGATATACAGATGTTCAAATTGGTCTATTTATTCCCCTCGAGAATCTTTTGCATAATAAGTTTCACCTTACATGTGCCAATGGCAACTCAAAAATATGTGTCACTTCTACTTCCATTATTAGGAGTTGAGTTATTTAATTCACCATTAGCCCGAGTGCTACTTGACACTAACGTGAGCTAAAGAAAATCTTTAAATACGGCAATCATTTTTTGGCAAATAAGCATTCGGTGATTATGTCAACAACTCTTGATGACTATCACAACTTCCTGATTCTGAGTTCTGGTCAGTTTTTTCACAGAAACATAATTCATATAAGTATCAGTTCTGCAGTAATTCTGCTATCCCGATGTCCAAAACACCCTGTTAACTTAGTTTTTGGTGCGCATAGACTAGTCCAGTTGAATGAAATAAATTTTTCATGGTTAAATTAAGGCTACAAAAAGGGAAACATGCCTGTAACAAGCCTTGACGTTAGAAAAAGTGGTGGACAGAATTAGTAAAATAAGGAGCAAATTTTAGCATTTAACACTGGGAGAATCAGCAGATGCCCTTCTTGAAGTATCGAAGGTCAGTGAAAGTTAGAAAAACACGAATAAGCACAGAATTTTAAAGTTCAGCGTTCGACAGAAATTAAGTCAAAGAATCTGCCGATCTTGGAACTGCTTGCTATGACAGATTATAAGAGATGATGCCGACGGATGGGGATATATCCAGAATTTATCAATTTAAGTAAACGGTAAAAAGTTTTCTTCAAAGACTATTATTATTTATTCTCATGGGTTGTTGGTAAGGCTTTGGAATTGGTTTATAATTAGAGAACATGCACTGTAGCATTACTGTGTATTGTAGATCGTAGCCTAATGTTTCAGTTAAATTTTTTAAATGATTTTCGTGCATGTAACGACATTAATTCAGTTAAGGATAGGAAAACTAAGACAAAACTCTGGTAACACGTGGAGAAAAGAACAGCTGATATTGGAAATGAACGCATTATTGTCCCTTGAAACTCTACGTTTTGCTTCCAGTCGTTTGGAAAAGAATGAACTATAATATTCAGTCGTTCTCGAGAAAAAATTTTTAGAAAGTCAAAATGAATAATAAATAATACCTTTTATGAGTATGACATTTATTTTGTAAGAAAATTTCCCAGTTGTAACTTACCCATTTTTCATCTCGGCTATTCAGTTTCAACGCTATTTAATGTTATGCAATTTAGCCTGCATCTCATCACCTGATGCCATTTAATTTTTTTTGTCATCAATCCATCATTATTTTTGTTACTCAGTGGAATAGCGATTCCTTTTATTTCACTTAGAATGGTGTTTTTCCATCTCACAAGCACAGGATAAAAATGCTCGAGAAAAAATGTGAACGTTTTTATATATGAAAACGCATGTGTTCGTGTTCCGTTATAATTCTTTATCAGAAATGAAACAATATAAATTCAGAGAACATTATATATGATTCATGAAATCGTAAAACAATACAATATTCTATGCGTTTAAATATCAAGCTGTACGAGATGTTTCGGGGAAGCTGCCATCGAATCATCCAACGATCTCCACGAAACATTTGTCATTCATTTTTTCTGCATTCATTTTTATATAATCTGTGTAAAAAAAAATGTGGGTACTGAACCCTGAAAAATTAAATCATAATTGTTGGACCTTAATATGGTAGTATAAGCGAATGAATGACTGTGATTCAGCACTAAAAGAGCATTGAAACATAAGGGTCACAAACCTGACCTAAAAATGGAAGTAATTGCATAGTGGATACCAGATGGTGAAGGAAACTTTCGGCAAATGTTATCTGACAAAAACGGTGATTTTTTTTTTTTCTAGAAATGCAATCAAGAGGGAACACAATCAGGATTCACGAGAGGGAGGGCGATTGAGGATACTATTCTATAATTAAAGTTTCTTAGCAATGTGGGAAAAACACAGGATTCCATGACATAAGAAGACAAATTAGCAAGCGACATGAAGGAGCATAGTATGCAAGCAGACAATAAAAGCTACACAACAGATACTTGTGATAGTAGACTTAAAAGCCAGAAGAAAGTAACAAGGGTGTTAAGGATAACTACAAGCTTTATTTTTCTGTCGTTACTTCTGAACTGTTCAAACATCTGGTGTGAGCTTGGCAGGTATGTCCAATATTTCTATTATTATTTTCGTTTCCGAATACGTCCCATGTAAGGTACCCTATATGGTGAGAATGTAACCTTGTAGCGCAATCGTAGTGTTTCGTGCTTTCTGCAAAGCACAGGCAGACTGGGAATATCCTTCAAATATTTCTTTTGGATGTCCTTTAGAAGGAAGGCAAATGAAGGAAAATTCCCGTAACCGTTTACTGAAGGACGAGTAAAAATGAATAAAGTAGTGAAGAGCGCCTAATCAGTTTTATCTTGTTGTACAAACTCTGAAGTTGATCATCTAAAAAAAACACATCAGAGGAAAACAAAGAAGAATCGCTCGTTAGAAAAACGTTACTTAGCAAGTGATGTGTTCGTTTAACTAGGAGGCTCAGCTGTTTTGCATTGTAAAACCAAGATTCTCTGACAAGCCAATCTCGTACCAATAGTCCATTGCACCATGGACTATATACACTGGCAACACTCAGCGGCTGTAAGTATTAGCTATTATACGACATTTCCTTTGGTTTCAGAAATGGTGTGATTTAATCTGTCGTCGTGAGGTTTTCTGTCCAGTCATTTCCTATAAGCTTCAGCTCAAAAGGAGCTTCTCTTTTTGCCTTTTGTTTCTATGGGTCTTCAGCTACTGAGAACTACTTGTCACGCAGAGAATGCTGCTTCTTTATTTGGTTGAGGCGTGCTGTTGTCAAAGCCTAGTACCAGAGACATTAATCCTTCCTTCTGTAATATTGTGTGCAACTTTCGTCAGGGGCTACTAGTATTATTGCCGTTGATGCTTATAATTTAAGACTCTACAGCAGTGCCTTCAAATTCAGTGGCCATTTGCTATAGTTTATCAACGTTTTCGTCATCCTCTAGCTGTATTTCATCTCCTAGCTTTATTTTTTCTTTTTACTTTTCTGTAAAAAAAAAAAACTATTGTGCCGGCTTTGTCTGTCCGTCCGCACTTTTTTCTGTCCGCCCTCAGATCTTAAAAACTACTGAGGCTACAGGGCTACAAATTGGCATGTTGATCATCCACCCTCCAATCATTAAACATACCAAATTGCAGCCCTGTAGCCTCAGTAGTTTTTATTTTATTTAAGGTTAAAGTTAGCCATAATTGTGCTTTTGGCAACGATATAGGATAAGCCATCACCGGGCCGTGGTTAAAGTTTCATGGGCCGCGGCTCACACAGCATTATACCGAGACCTTGATTATACGCTGTACAGAAAACTCGACTGTGCCGAAGAAACTTCGGCGCATTTCTTACTTGTTTCTAATAGCAATCCATGTCTCGAGATAGTCTAGGTTACTATCTAGGATGACATTTTTGTCTCTTACCGTAAGTGCGTGTAGATATTATTATTACCATTATTATCTGGTGAGTGTGAAGGTAAACGTTAAATTTCAGTCAGGTAAACGATTCATGTTCCTTTGACAAAAGACAATATCTTTCATCGAAAAATGTAGTCTACGGTGAGTCGGTAGGCAGACCCCTAGCCACCACACCCGGCCCCCTCCATCTCTCCCTTTAGCTTTCTTTTTAGTTATCATAAACCATCAGCAAATAACGCATTCGTGGACTTTTACTTAAAACATCACGAAAATATTTCCTCTCCTTAAAGGAATGCAAAGACGCATTTTGACAGTCACTTTTCTCCATCAAAATTACGGTATAGTGGTTAGTGACTGTTTCGTGAAGGTTTGGGGGTGTCCTGTTATTATTTGAGGAGGAAGGGGCCCCCAGCAATATCTTAGGCGAAGCCTGCAGACACTGTATCTGCTTCCAATAGGCGAGAGGTGCACACGTCGTTGCCTATGACATCCTAATAACTCGAATTCACCGCCTATCTTGTTTACACAGCAACGGCCTTCAACCGCTGGCCGCTGAAGTAGGCATTATTGAATAATTGAATATACAGAAATCGCTCTCTCTCTCTCTCTCTCTCTCTCTCTCTCTCTCTCTCTCTCTCTCTCTCTCTCTCTCTCTCTCTCTCTCTCTCTAAGAGGTGTACTATCCGTTTCACCTATTCCTCTCGACTACAGTTTTTCATGCATCCATCCAAGATGTCTTTCAGAGGTTTTCTTCTTGATTTAATCCCCTCAGTACTTTATTCCTTTAGTTATCATTACATTTCCTTCAGGTACAAACAGTAGCAGCACACGTTACTTGAAAAATACAAATAAAAAATTAACGCTGTGATTAAACATTAGTTCTTATGAGTTTCAAATATGCGTAATGACTCAATATGCTATCAAGACTGGGTATCCAAAATATTTAAAAGACTTGTTGTGTACAATACAGCCAGCCGAAGGAGTCAACACAAGATTAGCTACAGATGGTTTCAAATTACTTGAGCTAAGAGCCTTTAAATTTGCAGACCCAAGACTGTACAATAAGCTCCCTCCTGAAATCAGGGGACCTTAAAATATTAATGCCTTTAAGAAACAAGTAAAAATGCGCCGAAGTTTCCTTTGCGCATCGCGTTTCCTGTGCAGCGTATAATCAAGGCCACCGAAAATAGATCTATCTTTCGGTTGTCTCGGTATAATGCTGTATGAGCCGCGGCCCATGAAACTCAGCCGCCCGTGGTGGCCTGTGTCGTTGCGTTGCCGACGCACGATTATGGTTTACTTTAACCTTAAATGAATAAAAACTACTGAGGCTAGAGGGCTGCAATTTGGTACGTTTGATGATTGGAAGGTGGATGACCAGCATAGCAATTTGCAGCTCTCTAGCCTCAGTAGCTTTTAAGAACTGAGGGCGGACAGAAAAAGTGCGGACGGACAGACAAAGGCGGCACAATAGTTTTCTTTTACAGAAAACTAAAAATGAAAGAATTTCTTATTCTCTGGGTGTTACGATAATGAAGATTTTAAAATTAATACGGAGTACGCTGCATAAATCTCAGAATATCTATGGGCTATTGTTTATATAATCAGTGAATCTGCGGGTCTCAGAGCGCCTTCGATGGAGTGGGACCGAGAAAAAATGTAAACTCTGACCCCTAAGAAACCTCTTTCTCAATTGAATGTTGATAGACTTGGTTTGAATTAATGTTAGCGTCCAAAAGGAAAACTGACTTTCAGATTAGATTCCCTCCTGCTGCTGCTGCCGTTTGACAGGTCCACGGGTCACTCCCGGTATAATACCCACCAGTCAACTCGGCTATGGAAGAGGAGGAGTGGTTTCCATGGCAACGAATCGTCAGCGTCGAAGAGATTTGTCCCTCAAGTGAATCATCTTGAGAAGATGACCTAATATCCATCAAGTTTCGTCAGATTCCCTTGACCTGTCGTCGTGACATCCTACTAACACGGAGAAACAAGCAGAAGTATGTAATAATATCCCTGACTAACATTTGTAAGTGTTTTGTGGTGTACGGAACCAGTTGATCGATAAGCAGCTGAAAATAAAGTTAGATCGTTTAGGCCTTCGTTAACTAAAATTGCTGACCATTTAAAAGCAATGGATGCGATGCAAAATCTCTCTCTCTCTCTCTCTCTCTCTCTCTCTCTCTCTCTCTCTCTCTCTCTCTCTCTCTCTCTCTCTCTCTACAGACATATATATATATATATATATATATATATATATATATATATATATATATATATATATATATATATAATATATATATATGTATGTATATATACATATGATATATATATATATATATATATATATATATATATATATATATATATATATATATATATATATATATATATATATATATATATATATATATATATATATATATATATATATATATACACTGTATATATGCCTTTTGCGTGTGTTCATGATATTCCCTCCTCTGTTAGTTTGTTTTCGTGTTTGTATATTTGTGTGTGTGTAATGTATAGCTACCCTCGAGCTTGTGCTGTAACATAAGTTTAAAGGAAGGTACGTTGTCTTGTTTTCTAAAGTTACCCCTTTCTAAAGGATTAGGCTATTAAAGAAAAACATTTTCTTTTGTTTGATGTTCACTGTATTTCTAAGTAACCGAAGTAAATGGAACAGAAATACTGTGCAATGATAGTTACTGACCAATAAACAAACTTCCAATCCACACCAGCCATGTGGAAATGTATATGTTGGTCCTACTGTTATGACGTCCCAGGGTTCCATACTTTTCCAACAAGTTGAGCGCTCTATGCTTTATACAATATCTTTGCTGCCTGTTGTCAAGTCATCGTTTCTGTCAAATGATTTCAACGTCTGTGCACGATTTGTGTTTTAATGTATTTCTTAAACAAATATATAGCATTTTTGTGTTTATTTTTGATCATGGTACCCATTATTGATACAAATATCCATTATTTTGGAATGGTAAACAATCGGTGGATGGCGATGAGCAGAGTGCTAGCGGACGCTGTAAAGCCTCAGTGTGGTTGTAGAGAGTGGTGGGGATGGACGGTTTGTGAACTTACGGGGAGCACTCGTGGCTAACTCGTTTTGAAGACGTATTAGATAAATTTTAATATATTTTTAATGAATATGGACACTAAAGATTATGACCATGTGCGAAATCTCACGTTATTATTTTTCCTTGACCGGCTTATGGACAAGGGTCAACCGAGGACGTTGCATGACCTCAGCTGTCAATTCGGAACTAAAGGGTTCACCAAAGAGATGCGCCAGATCGCTGGCGGATCCCAGTCGGGACTGAGAAAGTTCCTTCAGCAATATCCGTCCTTGTTTACCCTCGAGGATGATTATGTGTCCGTCACGAACTACAATAATGGCATCTCGAACCCACATGATCCGACGGGCAAACTCTTGGGGAAGCGCGACTACGCTCAGGAGGCTGTCGACTATTTCGTCGGGAAACTCCGTCAGTATGGTGCTGGTACAGAGGTCCCTATCAAGTCCCTCTTGGGACACCGATCCCAGGCATCGCCCGAAGTGCGACATGTCTCTGGGCAGCATGTTAAGGAGTTTAGGGACTTCCTCATAAAGTATCCGGATGTGTTTGTTGTAAAGAAGAAACGGTTATCCTGAAGGAATACGAAGGTGTCGCACCCCAGCCCTTTAAGGAACTCGAAAAACCATATGTTGATCCGGCATTGACACAGCAGGTGTGTAAATTGTCAGTATGCTAAATAAGTTCAATTTTTAATCGTTTCAGAATAGCTAGGTAAGCCCAGAGGTGAGGCTTATTTGTTGTACAGCTGTGTTGGTTGTAATATTTCCCAATATGTTTAACCACAAGTCAGATGACCATTATTGCGGACATAAAGAATATTGATGATAATTTTTATAGGTATAACAACAGATTCCTTGAAGAAAAGGTTAAAAGAGGTAAAAGCAATGAGGAGAAAGCTGTGAGTGGTTAAACTCTGGTATTTGGTTGTTTAGTCATACATAGCTTGGTCCGTGGATTCAACATGATAGGTTAGCCAGTTGAATTTTTAGAAAATGTAGGTTTTCAGCAATTTGGTTTATAGCCAATTGACTTGAGGCCTATGCTAGCCAGTTAGCCCAAGCAGGTATACTTTTGTTTTTGTAGGCTTGTTTTACTTGAAATGCAAACGTACTTAACTATTAATTGTAACTTGCTGGAGATAAATACCGCCTACGATAACAGGCATTTGGTCTCGAATATTATAGCCTGTACAGTATTTAGAGTATCAAGTCAGGGGAAAGGTTTAGCCTAGGACGTGTAAACGTCGAGGTGTTTGGTGTAGTTAGTTTTTGTTGAGGCTGTTACATATTAGGCAGTTTTCGTTTATTTATATTGACAATAATATAAAACCAGGTTAGGGTGTTTAACAATTTTAGACCACATTCATTCTGCAATTATTGCCCTTGTTTTTATGTTACAGTATTACTCTAGCAATAGTATACATGAGACAAACTCTGCCCATCATGTAGGGGGGCGAACAAGACGGTGGTCAAAAACGGTCGTCACCTACAAAACGGAATGTGAACCAGATAAACAATCATGCTTTGCTGTCATTCTTTTCTCATGGGTGCTTAACTTTCCCTGTGTCAGATCATGTTTAGGTGCACGTCAAACACTGAGTAGCTTATGCATAAGGACGAAGGTTTATATATATATATATATATATATATATATATATATATATATATATATATATATATATATATATATATAATATATATGTATATCTATATATAGAGGCATATATATACATACTGTATACATAATTATATTATACATATAGTTTATATAAGTATATACCTATGTATATATATATATATATATATGTTATATATGTATAATATATATATATATATATACTGTATATATAAAATATATATATATATATATATATATATATTTATAAATATATATTATATATATATACACACACACACACACACATATATATATATATATATATATATATATATATATATATATATATATATATATATATATATATATTAGA